>NW_008796215.1:634662-654584 GCF_000699145.1 Aptenodytes forsteri | reverse complement strand
AGGTTGGACGGGGCTCTGAGCAACCTGATCTAATTGAAGATGTCCCTGCCCATGGCAGGGGGGTTGGACTAGATGACCTTTAGAGGTCCCTTCCAACCCAAACTATTCTATGATTCTATGAAATTCTATGATCTGAAGATCTGTCATTCAAAATTTGTGTAGTATTGGGTACACATAACAATGGCTATTTTGAATTCCGTTTTTAATAGTTGTAACTTAGACTTTTACTCAAATTACTGCCCTGCCTAAAAATCTTCACATTCAACATTTAGCAAATAAGTATTCAGAGCAAATGTACTTGAAATAGGAAGGGAATACTCCCATAAATTTTTGTTTCTTTTCACCTGGAATGTACAAGATAATAACAGCTGGAGCTTTAGGTGGGAATAGTTTTGATTTAGTGCAGTCAATAGCTACAGATAATTTTGCTGAACTTGCTTTGTGTTTTAGGACAAATATGGCAATTATTTCCTCTAGTATTAAGATTTACTTTAATTTAGAGCATTTTTCCAGTCAGTACAGAATAAGTGTATTGGTAACAATGTTTTATGTCTTGAATTCACGATTAACTGCTAGTCAGCGGGAAATTGTTCTACAAAGGTTCAGTTGTGTGATGCAAAGAACTGCGTTAGACCAGCAAATAACCGTGGCGTATTTCACTGTAGTTACAATAATTAGGTTTTTTGTCCTTGTGAGTCAAAACATTGACAACAATTCGGAAGATGTTTCTAATTTTACTGTCATTGCAATTTGTATGCTTTGACCATTAACAGTCATGAAAAATTTTTTTTACCACCATTAACAGTCATGAAAAATAAAAACGTCAGACTGGTTTATTTTCTTTAATAGCCACACTAAAACTGTACTTCCTTTTTAAAATAAACATTTTTACTATAATGGCAGTTCTGAATCCCATAATGGAAAGTAACTCTATATATTTATATTACACGATACATTCCCTATGTGTAATTCTAAGAGTTTGTATGTGTTAAGAGCTCTCCCTGCAGAGCTAACAAGCTGCCAAATTACATTTCACTGACTATTAATTGTTTCATTTTAAGGTCAAGTTCTTCTTGTCCTTTAAGAAAACCAAAAAACCAAGCAGTGGAGAAGGATCACTTTCGAAGCTATTTTTGTCTTATTTTTCTTGACTGTTCTTAACTGTATGTTTTGTTCTTCAGAATAGCTGAACTAACAGTCAAGTATTGCTAGCCTTAAAAAGTCAAACGCATTAGTATTGGTAACTTGAATTTAGTCATGGAGAGCTGATCTCTGAACATATTCACAAGCTGTAGATGGTATCTCCAACTCTGAAAACATGTTCAAAATATCTGTGGGCACAAGGATTGTCTCAGATAAGCAAAAGAAACAGAATGAGGCTTCAGTTAAGAGAAAAAGAGATACTTTTCAAAGTTGAAATGAGTCAAAATATTTTGCTGTAAAATATTGAGAAACACTGTTTTCTTGACATCATTTGAATACAGCTTGTCTTAGATGCTTTCCCAAAGGTGTCCAGTTCCTATTCCTCTTGGACTAGTTGTGGCAGCATTTGGGCCTATTGTATGCAGGAAAAGTAGCTTACTGCTGACAGTATACATCAGCAACTTATTCTGTGCTGTTTCAGCCGAGTGTTAATGGCAAACGTAAACTACTGCAGCAGAATGGGAGCTACTCCGCAGAAAGCTGTGACTGCAGATTTGCCCAGTTATTGAAATGTTTAATGCAAGACTGTAGTATTAAGCTAGTAAACCTGCAAAGAAAGAGAAACAAGAGAGGAAGGAGATATAGGGATTTCTTGTTGATCATGAAGTTGAGTTGGCAACATAAACATGTTAAAATATGTCCCAAGACAGATTTTTTTGCTAGGAGATGTTTGAGGAGATGAGGTACCTGCTGTCCTCACTTGAAGAGGGATAACCTCAAGGGCTGGGAAGTGTTTAGGTAAAATAGGTAGGTAGATACTTTGCTTTGGTCAAATGTTCTTTTTCCTATTGATGTCACTTACTGTATTTTTCCTGCTGTCACAATCCTCCTGCTGCTGCCATGTGGCACAACTTAATAGCTGAACTGTATCTTCTGTGCAATTCACTCTGTGGGTTTCTCTGAATGCTCCTCTTCCCCAACCAACCACGAAAATCTGCTTTCCAGCCTCTTTGCCAGACCTTACCCCTTATTACTGTCCATGTCAACCACATACATTTGACTGAGTTTGAAAGCCTGCTTTTTTTTTTTGTGTTTAGTAGAAATAGCTTTCATAAGAAAAAAGGCGTTACTTTTTTTTCTGGAACAGAGCCCAAGAGAGAAGAAATGTTAAAACAAAGACGTCAGTGTTCTTTTCTATATCCATATAGAAACCTGGGAAGGGCTAGCTACCTGACGTACACACGTATAGACCCTGTATCTTTAAGAGATTTCTGTGGACGGACGATTCAGGTTGAGAATGAGAAACCCCTCTAGGGTTCAGTTATAGGCCTTCTGTTTCTCTGGCTTCCTCGTCTTTGGGGTCTTCTAGTCTGTTTGGCTCAGTAAGATGGAGGATGAAAGTCCATAAAGGTAAATTTTGTTGTAATAAGTAGAGGCTCTAAGGGCATGTTATGCATTTCCATGGAAAAAGTTATCTGGCTGACAGAGTTGTATGTACTCCTGAAATGCTGTTTCCTTTCTCCTGTGAAAGGCAGGAAGCCAGAGTGAAGCGTCCAGGCCATTGGACCACTTACCTAGCCATGTATAAATATTCATGTTATTGTCTAACGTGGTATGACTATAGTCCACTCACAACTAGCTGCATTTAGCACTGTTTAAAAAAAAAAAAAATCATATCTGTCATTTTTTTGGAACAAATTTTAGCTTGCTATTCTGACAAGGAACTGAAAACAGCTTCCTCTAGCTTTCTATTGTGGGTCATTCCCATGAGGAAAACTGAAAAACAATCCTGGGCATAATGCAACCAGAAATGTAAGTGTTAAAATAGCTAGATTAGTAGCTGCTCTTTGTCACTTAGTTCCATGTTTTTAGTTGATCATTAACGCTTTTATCACAGCTCAATCAATAGACATTTAAAAAATAATTAATCTTCTCAGATTAAATTGGCCAAGGAAAATCCCTTCTTAACTTAATGCTTTTGAAAAAGGACTGAACTGAGCGCAATGGAAATCATAGCTTGCTATCTGAGCAGATAGTGAGTGGCACCAACACTGCATGCTTCTCTACTATGCTACATTAATCTCCAGTTCTCTTCTGACAGGTCATATCTGTGTATGAGGAGGTACTTACAACTCTTTGTGCAATTGGTCCCTGACCACTTTTCTGAATCTATCAACAAACCTGCTTGTCAGTTAATGCCAAACATTACACAGGTTCAGTGGTATGGACGTTTGCTTACTCTGCAAGTTATTTCACACAAAATACTCAGCTAAATATTCTAAGCCAATACGTTTCATTTAAAGAAAAGAAGTTGATTTTGTGCTGAATATACTTTTTCTTAAGTAGACCTATATTTATGATGCTGTAGAAAATTTTTGGTGGGTTGTTTTTTTGTCAATATGTTGCATCCTTCTTGTTGCTAGGTCTTACAAGGATGTTCAGGCATTCTGGTAGGTAACAGCATCTTCATGTGCATTCAAAAGTATGTTTCACTGTTTTCTCTCTGCATGTTTTCCAGTACTACATGCCTTTGTGATTTTGAATTATGTGTTAGTATTCATCTACATCTCTGTGCTGTCCTATTAGACATGTAATGAATGATTATGGTTCCATAGGGTGTAAGTCTATGTAATTTGGCCTGCAGGCTTATCTAAACAAAAGAATGTACAACAAATAAAGTCAGCATTAGTGCATTTTGAGTGCTGATTGTTTCAAATCAGATACACAGGAAACCAGATGTTGAAGTTTATCTAAAACACTTGCAGCCAAACATGTAACTTAAGTACAGCAGCAATAGTGCATGGCGCTTTTTGCATATACTTAGCAATACGTTTGCAGCGAATACAAATTTATTCTTATTCCTGAATTCACTTTTTCAGATGCTTTTTTATTTCTGTTCTGCTAGCAAACTACTGTTTAATTCATTGTGATCTGATTCTGCAGGTCTTCTGGGAGCAAAATCAAATTTGGGGAGAACGTACAAGAATTGCAGTATCAGCCATGTCTCTAATGATAATAAATTTAGATGCCTAAAATTAGGTACATAAAGTGGCTTGGCTTTAACTGTACTGAGCACTTGTAGCTCTTAGAGTTCTGTGTGGGACAATCTGAGTATTTGGCATTTGCAGATGGCTTACATTTGAGTACCTAGTAAGGATTTAAAATCCCAGCTTCAGATGCTCAGATTTTTAACATTTTTACAGAAAACTAAAATAAAAATAGCTCTTCCTTATTTAGACTAGTACTGAGTACACTCCTGAAACTTTAGTTCCACAATAGTAATGAAGAAAAGCTCTCATAATATAACTTTAATAAAGAAGTTATTCAGTCTATGCTAGTGATATGTTTTGACGTATTCCTCCAACATGACTGCTCAGATAAACTTGAATACCATTTGGCTGCTGAGATGAATAATAATAGCAAATTTGAAGAGGTTTTTAAAGGCAGGCTGGTCATCAGGTGTCAGACACTTATAGGCGCCTTGGCTTTCATAAGCCATTGTTTCCTTTTTTCCTGAGGAAAGTAAGGATTTGGAAATGTCTCAGTCTAGGCCCCAAACCAGTTTGCCTCTCTGTACAGCTTTAAAAATCCTGCGTTTCAGGCAGTGAGGTGATACGAGTTCCTGCCACAAGAAAGAAGACAAGAAATCATGCTGTGGTCTTACAGGTACTTCCTCCCTGTGGATAAAGGAAGCATAGTCATCCCACCATCTGTCAAGGTGCAGCCTTACGTATAAAGTTAAACAAATCATATGTTTACTTCATGGACATTTGTTACATTGAGTAGTGGAGCCTGGTGTTATGAAAGAGTGTGTTTTAACAACTTCTGATCTAAAGGTCGGTAACCAGTCAACTGATAGTGTCAACTTCTAGGCTGGATTGATCCCACCTACCTTGCACATGGAATCAAGATATGTACGTTATAAGTATAATGCTGTTGTCTGAGGTTGGACTGACAGTCACTCTTCAGAGATGTCTACTTTTCCCTTTTTCCATTGACTGTAAAGAAAGCAGAGGTTTTTGGCTTAGACGCGTCGCAGAGTGGGAATGAACAAAAAATTAAGAGGTTTTCCTTTTTTCCTAGTGCTATGTCACCTGTAGTGCATATTGTGCACATACAGTCTTTTAAAGTGATAATTGCTATGGAAATAGTTTAACCAAACAATGAAATGTTCTGTCAATGAAGTGTGCAGAGCAGATTTTTTTTTTTTTTCCACAAATGCATATGGAATTTAGGAAATTTTACTGAATGTCTCTCGTACTGGAAAATTGTGTTTAGGCACCTTTAAAAAAAAATCTAGTCAATTGGTCTTGCTGTAAATAAGCTGATAAACTTGCTTTGTTTCCCATTGTTAAACATGTTAAATTTACAGATTAAATTGGTTCTTTATTTTAATATTTAGTGTGATTTTTCTTAACAAAGAAAAGCTTTAGTGTAACTTAAAGTGAGCTAGGTGTCCATAATATTGATGATGTGCCCATTCCAAATGAATTCAGTAAAAAAAACAAAAATTGGGAGTATATTTCCATTTTAACTGTGTTTATTATCAAGAAGCCAGTTACGGATTTACTGTTACTGTTGTCAGCTTACTGTTCATACTAAGTTCTTGCTTTGCATATAATAGTGATAAAAACACATCTCGCAAAATGCTATCTTGTTACTTTCCTCTCACGGATTATTTCATTTAAGAGTTATTCTATATAGGATAACTTCTCTAGCACTAATAAGTTGTTTTCCTAAGAAAGAAAAAGAATAATTTAAATGGGTGAAAGTGGTTAAAAGACAGTGGCACTGCAGGAACAGGTTGGAATTTACTTTTGGTCTCTTAAGCCTGTTTTTTATAATGTTGTTTTCAAAACAGCCAACCAAACAAGCAAAACCCCCAGACAAACAGAAAAGCCCCCACCCTTACTTTCATCTGGTAGAGGAGACCTTATCCTCATCAGTGTTCTCTACATGTTAATCTTTCTACTGCTTTGGTTGGAGGCTGGTTTAGTTTACCCTTTATGTCCCATCTGGCCCTCCTCCAGCCTGCATTTTTACGTGCCAGCTCTACAGCTTTCCTGGTCATCTTTCTCCATCTGCTCTGTGAGCTCTCCCCTGTCACCAGGTACTTGGCATTGTCTTCATACAATCTATTACTTGGCAATTGGAGGAATAAATACTCATACGACAGGAGCTGTTTTATGTTAAACTGTCTCAAATTTGCTGTCCGTTTCTATCCACGTGCCTGTGATTTCCCAGTTTTATTTGCCAAATACCTCCTTTCATTCAAGTTCTTTGGTGTTTGTATTCCTAGGAGCAGCAACTGCAGGTACCCTTCTATATAATGTAAGCAGCCACTGCAATTCTCTGCAGACTTTTATAAAGTAGACTGTGTGGGAATGGTATGAATTATCTTTAAACTTGTGTTTGAGGGTTTTTTGGTGAATATGAAAAAACCTCCTAATAAAAACAGTAAGTTGGAATTACTTGCAATAGAAGAGACCTGCTTTTTCTTTTTTTCCCCTTCTTTATCTGAGAAGAGAATAGTGCAAAATCTTCCTCGTTATTTCATCCTGGTATTGGTAGGCATTGCCTATTTGAGGATGACCATGGTAATGGGAATCATGTGCAATCATATTTTCTACTGCAGTTGTAAATTGGAAGTTCACTTTTCCCCCATACTGCAAAGACAGAAGTTAGTGTAATACAGATAAAGAATCTAAGGTTAGACAAAGCTAAGCAGCATTACAAAAATATCTCTGAGTTACGTTTGGGTGTGTTTATTATATGTTCTCACCGTTTTAGAAACTCACACTGAAGGGATAAAATAGAGGTATATGAAACTTAGCTTTCCTTTTGCTGTTTCATTTAATGAGTTGATCTGTTTCATGGATTTCTAGGTCTATGGCATTCACTGGTATTTGTTGTACTGTGGTAGATACTATTCTGTATTTTCAACTTGCTGCTTCCAACTGTTCATGCTCAGAAAATACTACATATTTTATAACCAAATAGGTACAGCTTCTTCATGTTGTGAGTAGTAGCACATGGAAAGGAAGGATGGCTTCTTTCCTTTTCGTATTTCTTTGCCTCCCCTCCTTGCTACTCTGCAACAACAAAAATTAGGCATTCGTTCCCATAAAGTTGGTTTGGAAAAGGAAAGCTTATTAGAACAAATAGAGAGAGGGAAGATACAGTTGTTCTGGCTTGAGCTGCAGCTGTTACAAACTTACCATATGTAGTAGCTGGACCTTACAACTTTATTTCTGGAAAGCATCACTGCCATGTGTTGAATGTATTTTAATGCTCCACATTTCCTCAAAATGAAAGCATTATCATGAATGATTATTATGAATTACTTCATTGCTCAGAAGCTTATGGGTTCTTGACATTCAAAAAATATTTTTGTTCCTTTTTGTGTGATTTTGGGAATTTTGATTTATGACTGAACATTGCTCTCTAAATGAGTTTTTGGAAGTTCACTCAGGGAAAGTGACAGTTAACTTCAGAAACTGAGTTGGTTCCAGAAAGAGTGTTTCAAATAAGAAGACAACTGCTCACGACTCTGACAGTCACCTTAAGGACAGAAAATATTTAGAACATAGGACATGTTACTTGCATTTACCATTGACATTAATGTTCGGATGTGTGGACCAGAAAACATTATTAACGTTAATGTTTTTTACAGTAGGACACATGGAATTAATGGGTGATAAAAGCATAAAGGGATTTAGTATTAAATAGCTTTTATTATTAGGGTTACAAGGATAAAACAGGTATTCTCTTGTGGTGGCTTAATACTTCACAAAACACGAACCTGAACTGACTCTAAATTGAGTCAAGTGGCTCTGAGAGTAGTAGGGAATCTGATAATATCACGACCCAAATATTACGAGCCTCAGAGCTGTGATTTCTGCTTTAACTTGATGCTTAAGAGCAGCACTTCTAGGAGAAGCTCTTCTTTCTCTTAATGCTTGTGTATGCTAGAGGCAAGTTTTTGAGATAAATCTGGTCTGTAACCAAACTGGCAAAAATTGTTCTGTCCACAGATCTGACCATGTGGGAAGCATGGGAGGGGAGAGGGGAAGCAGGGAGGCAATCTTTGAGACATGGCCCAAATACTTAGTTTTATGGAGCAAAGTGCACATCTTCAATTCAACTAATAAAGTGAACTATGGAGTATATGTTACAGAACTCCTGTTTGTATAAAGGACATAATCACATCACTGTCTTTTTCAAAATGCTTGTAGGAATGAAATGTATGTGTACTACTTGTGGGATAAGACTGTCACAGATAATCATAGCAAAGTCTTCACCAAACAGGAAACTCGCATGCTTTTACGCTACATAAAGAGGGAGCAGAAGCTTGCCATGCTTATGTAGGTAACCAAGCACCAGTTGAGGCCATTAAGCCCAGGATTATATTCTACATGTCTTGGCAGAAGGTCCGTGGTCAGAGAAGCAGGGGTTCTAGACACATCCTGGAGTAACAGCAGAGCTCCTCTGCAGCGCTCAGCACAGCACCCACAAATGGGAATAATGAGAAAGTGAAGGTTTCACAACTGGCATGGTACTGTTGTCTCTCTTTTCTCATAACTAGCATGTTATAACAGAGCAAAGAGCCATTGTAGTAGTGAACACTTCTCAGAAAAGGAATTAGCAAGCAAATGTAAACAGTTAGGTGGTTTTTTTTTTTAAAAACCCATGGATGCAGATTGCAAACAGCAGTGTGATGAGACAGAGAGAAGTTTGATAAGGCAATATGGACCAAACCTTTAAAATGACAGAAATAAAATATAATCCTACTTCTTATCATTACAAATGCATTGTAGTAATTTTAATATCTATCTTGTGCTATAAAGGAGGCAAACCCCCATTTCAGCAGTCCATTGTGTAGTAGGAATTGCTAGCAATACAATGTTTTCCTTTTAATTTGATTATGCCTTACATGGGCACAGTGACTTAACTTGGCCTTTGGCCGACTCTATGTTCAGTTATGCCATTTTATAATTATATTCCATCAACTTCATTTTCACTCCTTGCCATTTACGCTATGGCTCTTCCAATAGTAAGTTCTGATGTTGTATGCTTTTTAGTATTTAGCTTGAATGTAGTCCACCCAAAGTGGTGCTGTAGAATTAGCTTGAGACTTCAACAATTTAGGTTTTTAGGAGGCAAGCTTTCTTTTTGTCTTGTGGGTTGTTTTTTTCTTCCTACCCGTCACAGCATATGCAAGTGACACTACTTAGTCTTTTACTTGTTTTGTTTGACACTTAATTTTAGTGATTCCCAGCCCCCTGCAAACATTTATCTTTTTTTCTCCCTTGAATTTATATGTGTCATCCTATCCATTTTCCAAGTTAGACTCTGCCAGCTCAAAACTATGTGCCAAGCTTTCAAGAATGATCAGAACTAAAATAGATAGGGAACTTCCTTAGAAACTGTTAGGATCACTAGTAGTCATGAAAAAAATTGCTATTTCAGATCACAGCAATTTAAGCTAGATGTACTTCATAGCTTTTGAACAAAACAAATAGGGGAAGATATTGAAAAGACCTTAAAGCAGAAATTGCTTATGAATAATTGATGCAACTGAACATGGAAAGGCAGGTACATGTATGCTTCACATTTACAGTGGAAGAAGTCAGCCCTACACATGATGGAAAGGAGTATTAGGGCTAGAGCTTTTTAAAGCACAATCAATCTGTTTTCATCAGTTACAGGGCTAGCTGCACTTCCATTTTTTGCAGTCTGTGACTGAACTCCTTCATTCATTGGCCATCATACGTCTTCCCAATCTGTAATGAAATTTGTAGCTTTCTTATGCTTGGAACATAAGCTGAGCTACAGTACGGCTTTGTATCCATCATGGTTACCCTGCTGAGCTGACTGCATTCAAACACCTGAGGCTCTTCCCTGGTCCGTGGGAGAATTTTTGAAGACTAGTGAATATAGTGACCAAATAGAATACTTGAAACAAAAGTGCTGTTTATATGATAATAGCAATAAAATTTTAAAGAAGGGTTTTAAAGAAATTAAAGTATACATATCAAATAGCATTAACTGAGGAAATGAAAGTCAAATTGTGGATATGGTGAATTTCTGCTTACGGGGCGACTGTTCTCAGGAAGACAAACCTTTCTTCTAAGAGGTTCCTGTGTATTTGAACTATGTATATGCACATATATATTTTTGTATGGCGTATGTTATAATCATCAACTTCACTGATTCTGACAAAAAAGGAAGCCATGTCTCATATTAGAACCATTTCTTTATTCTACTGCACAATATCTTAAGTAAGGGAAAGAGCTTGTATATGTTGTCTCCCTAATGTATTATGATTTCTTTGAATTATTTGTGCAGTGAAAAGACATTTAGAAGGGAATACCGAAGAAATGTCACGGGCCAACAGCTTCACTGATGATATTGACCTTATTTCAGAAGAGTTGCCGCTGCCAGCTGTATCTGACATGGCACAGTAAGTGGAACAACAGCTTTTTAATTGATAATATAAATGCTCATTAATGGTGAGGGAGACTTGTCACTGAATAAAAGTATTATTCTTTGGCTGGCTGCACTTGAAGTGATTATGAGTTTGATCTTATTTAACCATTTGTGAACGTTTCTACAAAATGCAGGTTGAGCTTTAAGTTTAATGGAAGTAGTCAGACACTTGGGAAGAGAAGCATTGCTCTGTGACGGGTGGCTTGCAGTCTCGGTGTCTTTGTTTTACTTTTTAAGACAGCTGACACAGCTCCTGAGATTTAGTTTTACAGGTAGGTTTATGCTTTGTAGAATTCTGAATCAGTTTGAGCTCTAAAGCACTGCTAATATGAATACTGTATGAATTGATTGGAAACATGAATGAAATAGTCATTTATAGATACAGCCTGAAAATAGAAGGGCTACATTATGTGTAATATTTTGATAAAGTAGGCACACTTGTAAGGAAGTGATGGTCCAAAAGTATGAAAGCAAAATTATTAGATGCTAAAGGTGCCTGGATTGACCAGGACAGAAAGTCTCCGTTATCAGTGAGTTCACTGCAATTGTTGAATGATCTCTCACGTTGCTTGTATTTGGTTTAGCAAATGCCTATTTCTTGAAATAAGCATAGTAGTATCTTCATGCAGGACACCTCCATTTTGTGTTTTGACAGGATCTTTGAGTAACCTTCATGCTTTTGTCCTATAATGCATAATTCCAGGGGGATGGGGAATCTGGAGTAAATTTCAAGTGTGAAGTAGAGCATTAAAGCATACAGCAAGGCCTGGATGGGCCAGAGCATCCAGGTATCCATACTAAGGCTTTATCTTACATTCAGAAACTGATACAAACAACGCTGGTGAATAGAACTCTTGAGTTAGCAGTGATATATGACCTAAAGGTATGGTACAGCTGGCACAAGCTCATGAAGGTCTAACTAGTCATTTGGATGTTACGTTAATGTTGGTGAAAAACTCGCCTGAGTTCACGCTTGCAAGAGAAAATATGGAATTGTCATTGGAAAAACCCTTTGGTAAATATCTGAGATTGAAAAGAACAACAAAAATTGTTGCTTGCCTTCAGATAGGGAAAAATATAGACAGTGGTGTTCAGGATGAATTTGAAAGCAATGTGATTCCAATCTATAGTGTGATTGCTTTTTGGATGTTTTATTTCACATCATATGGTTACTTTCTGTCCAGGTAACTCATACAGATGATATGTCTGCTAAATCTACAATAACTATACTATGCTTTTATACAGAATACCCTGGTGCTTGTATTTTCCCAACATGCTATATTTTTGACCTTGTTTCAAACCAGAGAATTATAAATTGTTCCATTCAAAATCAGCACAGTGCAAGCACAGGATTTTGCATTTGGAAAGGAACAGTTCTAATCTTATTTGTACTATTTAGTGCATGAAAAATGGTATTGTATGTTATTCTGTATAGTGCACCTTGCAAAAACTGTACCTGAGTTTGCAGCTCATATCAGAGTTTAAATGCATTCCTCTCTTGTGTGGAAAGTAAGAAAAGGAATAGTAGAAAGCTAACCAAATACACAAATGAAAAAAATTTAAAATATGGAGAGTATTGGAAGTAATATGCTACAGGGTTTAAAGTAATATACTATCAATTCATTAAGTCCTCTTGATGTGGATGTCAGGTGCATATAAACAGAATGATCTTGCAACTTAATATTGCTAAATTAGTGATTATTAAATTCTAAGACCCACTATATATAATGTCTGTATAAATTTTAGCTTCTGAATATTTGTAATGAACTTCAAATGTACAGAAAACATAAGGTCAAAAGTTATAAATGTAATATAAAGATATAAAGGTACTGTGAAAAACAAAGCCAAAACACCATTTCATGTAGTTTTATGCTTCTAAAGTCAAGCATGCCAGTTTTCACCTTTATCACTGGTAATCTCAGTTTATATGTGTGTAATTCTACATAGCAGGATGCATTCATTTAAGAGTTGTCCTGATTCTTGAGTAGAAATGTAGTATCTCATTATTCAAATTGTGAACTTTGTTGGACAAGCACAGAACGTGATGTATTTATGTATCTTGGTTTTAAACTGCCATTTCTAATGCAAACAATAAGATATTAACACTGTATTTGCCTGATATGCATATGCTTTCTACATGAATATTAGATATACTTAGCGTGATTATTTGTCTTGTCTTTTAGCAGAAGTATAAGCAGGTAAGTCTTCATGTGTGCTGTACTTGCTTTGGTGTATGAGCTTTCCAAAACAGCATGGCTTTTGCTTTGCACTTAGTAATGTACCCCCTACACTAGTGTGCCTTGGAATTTGTGATGGGGAAATATATTTTTTTTTCCTGTTAAAAGTTCCACTTTTATTCTGCTTGTTTACCTGGTTAGAATAAAGACTTATTCTGTTCGTTCGTGTAGATGTTGTTTCATGCTGTGGAATTACGTACCAGTTAGATTCCGCCCCCGCCCTTTGGAGTGAACTGCATAATGGAAAGTGGTTTTACCTCATTTGGGAATAACATGCGTTTGATAACCAGTGCGACAAACCTTCATCCTGGAGTCACAATGCAGTCAATTAATTAGACAAAAATTCTTCCAAGAGTAAAATTCAGCCAAAGGTGTGTGTATATGTATGCAATGAACCTTCTCAGTTTGCAAAGTAAGTGAAAACGTGGCTTTCATGTAACAGTTAATGATAGTATGCTACGATGATGACAGTTTCACATGGAGCACTTCTTTGTGAAGTCAAGCTTGACTTTGTCAAGCTGCCAAAAGGCAAAGTTTTCCTTGCCTTCAACAAGTGTTATGAGTTACAAAATCAATCTCACAGTATACCTTTATTCCAAAGCCAGTAACTGGTCATTTTTTAAACTTTGTAAGCTGCTATGTTGATTATTAAACATGAAATGTCAGGTCTACAACTGTAATGTTTTGGGGGCTTTTTTTTCTGTAATGTGAACAGTAGATTCTCCTGAAATCCTCTCTGCTAGACGGATGATAGGAGGGATGTTCTCTGATGACAGTAACCTTTACTTTTGGCCATACTGTCTTCAAGACTCCATTGTGTGGGAAGGCAGATACTGTCCCAGGAGAATCGAGTTCCTACCCTTGAGCCATGCTACCTTGGACAAACATCTGTTGCACAGTCTGCACATGTGCATTAGTCTCACAGTAACTAAAGTGGTTGCTTGGCAAAACCTCATCAGGTTGGTTGGAAACTGGCGATACTACTATTTAAGAATGCGTCTTGAGTGAAAGCAAACCAGTTCAGTGGGTTGCAGCGCTGCCCAGGTTTCAGTGGTTAATACATCCAGTATTGGATTTCAGATGTTAGTGATCCATGCAAGCTTAGAGAAGGTATGCTCTCCTGGTAGAAGGTGGAAGGTGTCAATAAAACCAAAACCAAATAGCAAGCTTGCAAATTGAGCTTAAGATACCTTTCTGTAGAAATACAGCTTCTTTGGGTCCTTTAGATAGTTGGGATGATGCTTGTTTCCAGTGATCTGGGCAAAAATGTGGAAAAATGCAACCTCCTGAGCTAGGGAACAAAAGCATCATATTCAAGATATAATTCTGTGGTTGTCTGAAGTTCTTGCTGAATATCTCTGGCCCAGGCTCTCAGGAGTAAAAATTTCATGTGGTTGCTGACATGAGTGGAGCTATGTTGTTTCATACTGGCTGTTTCTGAGGTGTCCAAAGTTGAGTAAGAATGATGATGTTAGAGATTAATCAAATCTGACAGATGAAATAAATATGTTAATTTCAATGGGTTGATGGGTAGTTCTGTTTTTAACAATAAATGTTTAGACTACCTTATTGCCTGATGTACCACCCAATTTTTCAGATTCTCTGCTGAGCAGTCGGAAGATGATTCCACCAGTGCATAGAGAGACTGCAAAATGATGTTTTGTCTGTGCTTTGAAACCTAGAAAAACAGAGTGATTACATTTGACTTATTACAGCATATTTGCTTGGTCCTTAGGGTTACTCTTCTACGTATATTGGTAACAGTATCTAAATTAAGCTATACATTAGGGAAGGTCTAAATCTTGAGAATGTTACTTCTAGAGCTGGAAAGTTCATTTTCATCACTTTGCTCTTTCTTGCTAACCACTCAGCACTTTCTTTATATCACCTGATTTTTTAGTGGAAGATGTAAAATCAAACAATTGAAGATGGATCCTTCACCCAACTTGTGCCACTTCTTTCTCCATGATGTTATGTCTTGAAGCCCCTCTTTCTTCCTAGTTTCCTACTGTATGCACACACAGATGTTGTGACAGAAGGACAGAGGACCTGGTATAGAATTAGGCCTGCTTGTAAAAATAATACATGTCAAATTCCTGTATCTCTGTAACAGATTGTTTACTAATGAAAGAGGCAAGAGATTACTCCAAATGGCACTGATTAATCAAGTGGCAGGCTGTGATTTCTGCTTTCGTTTGTTAAGTCTTGTCTCCTATCCATTGTTGGCAGGACTGTTTTATCTGTCTGATGCAGCCTATCGTGTGAATCTCAAGGTCTTTGAGGAACGAGCTGATGCTATTTAGGTCTGTAAAATGAGTAAGCTGTAAGCTTGCTAATTCTTGATCTGTGTCCATAAGCAATAAAAATGCAAATAAAACCTCTCAAAGTCTGTATGAATTTGGTAAGTGACAAAAGGAAGAAAGGAGGAGAAATACACATTGTAATGAGAGCAGGGACAAACCTTAGCAGATTTTTGATCCTTCTTCCTAGTCTGAACATGTAAGGCCAGCCACTCCCAACAGTTGGTTCAAACCGGAAATTATAATTGAGATGTGCTTTACCTGTGTTAAGTGACACAGCCTTTGGGGATGGGTATGTGGCTTGATTGACAAGAAAGATAGTCAACTACAAGTCCTGTAGACCTGCACTAACATACTCTTGCAGTATCAAAACCCACTCTTGTGGAAGAAGAAATAATAGCAGTTAAAATGATGGGCACAAGTGAGCAGCTTGCTTGAGGTCCTGTGTAAATTGAAACAAACATTTGTATGAACTGAATACAGTGTAGCATGGAGGATCTTGGAAGGGAGAGAGCTGCCTACAGGGAATGGTTACAGGACTAGGGAAGCCCTGTAAGTTACCTCTGATTAAGAAACATGCAGCTGTAAGGCTGCAGCCTGTGGCAATTGAGAGTTCATTTGGCGGGGAAGGAACCCTCCCCAGCATGTAGGGAGACTTGTGATGTGAGGTTTTGGAGTTGGTGTGGAAGTTGCTGACGCATCCTATTTCAGATGGCCTCGAGTCGTCTACTTGTTCCTTTGCTTGCTCCTTTTCTTTTTTTTGGTATGCTCCTGTCTTCACAGAAGAGTCATATCTGTTGGCCCTTGATTTCGTGTTTTGAACCACAACAACCTGGAGGAGGCAGGGGGTATTAACTTGTACACCCTGCCACTAACTGTAGTTGTCACATGCATTAAATCCAGCGTCTGTTGATCATCCAAGGGGGAAAAGAGATTCTGGAAAGGAAGGAGCAAAGGTTCTGCTACCTTCAGAGACTTGGTATGCTTTACTAAGGAGCAGTGAGCATCTTCTGTGAGGGGGGAGATTATCTACTATATGTGATTTGCTTTTTTGCTATCATTGTTCCCATGTTGAATTGTGCAAATGGTGTTTGTCTCTTTCTGGATTCTTCCTGGCTGCCCTGGAGCTTTGCAAGAGTAAAGGAGACCACTGAACATAACATTAAGCCTTAATTTTTTTAATCTCCAGCTGGTCCTATTGTTATGCAGATTGTGATGACAACAACCCTTGGCCATGAAAATATTTTCTGTCATACACACCAGAGTTAACCTTAGAGCAGGAAAGAGAGAATTTGGCCAATAGATTGTATTGAAAGATTACACCAACCTGGTCCCAGATAGCACAGTCTCAGGAAAAATATACACAGCACCAGCTTTAGAAGCAGACATCCTGTTTTTGTTTTTCAGAGTTCTGTGGTTTAAAGCTGTGGTGTTTAAAGCTCTTTACACTGTGAGGAAAAGCAAAAGTTAGAAATTCTATATGTCAGCATGGTTAAGCAACTGTGGTTGAGAATGCATTTTGTAGCTCACTAGGGTCATGTAAAGGTAAATGTCAGTTGGTCTCTTAGCAGAAAGCAGTGTAATGCTGCAGTTCAGCAGTCATCACGTCAGCTCTCTTGGGAGGAAACCTTTAGAAGGTGAGATCCACATACAATGACCATCGTCAGTGGTAATTGCCGTCAGCTGAACAGCTGTAGTAATAACTCTTCAGCTGGAACAGGCTGCCAGGGAAGTGATAGCTACACCTGTTCCCCACAGGAAAGTGGGGTCTTAATTACTTTTCATGGGTTGAGAGCGAGACCAGCAGTTGCTCTTCTTTCTGAGGCCCTGTCCACAACAGAGTCAAATCATGTTAAGGAACTGTGTGTTTAATACAATTCTGGCTAAAACAATTCTATGCAAAAGTTCAGAAAGCATTTATGTACTTCTGCTACCTTCCTATGTATTTGTGTGTAACGTGGCTGTGAAAATGGCTGACTACTTCACTTTGAGATCTTAAAATAGTGCAATAGAAGCATGGAAATCTGAATGTGGAAGCAACCAGATATCCACCATTCCCACATCCTTGTTTTTTCTTTCAAGCTCGTAGTATGAAAAACAGCTCTTAGACTGTAGGAGGGAGATCTTATCTGCAAAATTATTAGCAGAACAACCCAACGTTAGTATGTGGTTATTGCACAATGAAAGGAAGTGGGAATATCTGCTTTAAAAAAAAAAAAAAAAAGGAAATGGCTGATTGCCATAAGCTATATAAGAACCCTGAGGAGGGGTGAAAAGATAGATCTGAGGTAAGGCAATGGCGAAAGGGAGTGGGAATAACCTTCTTAAAAAAAAAAAAAAAAGGAAATGGCTGATTGCCATAAGCTATATAAGAACCCTGAGGAGGGGTGAAAAGATAGATCTGAGGTAAGGCAATGGCTGCAAAACCTCAAGGCCTACAACGTAGCACTTCCTTCTAACAGGGGAAACTGAGACTCCGAGGGTGAGAATGACTGAATGCCTTGCTCTGTGTCATCATTGGTGAATCCTGATACAAAAGGAGTATCATAAATTAATCTTCAATGAGGAACAGAACCTTCTGTGAGGATTGAGGCTTAATAAGGCAAAGAAGTTATTCTTGTTTGTTGGTGTTTGTGCTCACTCCAGGCTGCCTGGAAGAACAGAGCACCAAAGCTGCTCCCCACTTCGCCAGAACCGGGGACTACAGAGACTGGGGGGGACACACTTAGCACTGCTGTTCACTGGAGTGGAAAATCCCACCGTTGTTAGTAATCCATGCAACTATAGTCAAAGGAAGATGCTTCATTATTAGTCTCGGCATCTAGCTTTTCTCCTTAAAAACAAGTTTAGAAACAGTGTTGGTTTTTTTCCTAGTGGAAGTATTTTATCATAGGATTGGCAGGCAAGAAATATGACTAGTTTCCTCTATTGCCCACTAACACAGAAATTTTATACAAAGTGAATGGAACAAACTGTAAAAGTTATGCTAGGTCTTAAAGCTTACATTAGATGTACTCAAATAAAATGGTGCTGTATGCCCCTTTTTAAGTTATTGGTCAGCACTTGAAGAAAGCGATGTTAAATCCATCTTTCAGTTTTATTTCAGCCTCCCAGTTGTTCCCTCCATCTGTAGATGACAGTGAAGGTTTTATCAGGGATTTCAGAATATCTTCTTTGCCTCTGCTTGAAAATACAACAGTGTGCAACTCTTGACACAAAGCATATTTTCAGTCTTTCTATGGTTTTGGTCTATCTGTGCAAACACCATTTATCTTTGTATTTTTATCATAACTTCCTCCTATAGCTTATTGCTTTTAGCCTTATTAAAGAAACAGTTCACCTTATCACCAGCAAATCTATCACATTGCATATCATTAGATCTAGCAATTAGATAGTAATCTTGTGTAGGATAATTGAATCTACTGAAAGCTCATTAATAACACTTTTATTACTAAGATTGGGACAGCTAGGGTCCTTAATCATCAGCTAGATCTATTGTACCACCTGTTGTCCTTTTGCGCATGTTCGTGGATTATTTTAAAATACTGTTATTCCTAAGTTTTGAAAGCATGATCAGGCACTTGATGTATCATGTAAATATTGCCCATATTATCACTGAGCTAATACAGGTGTTGGAGAAAGTTGTGAAGCAATACTGGCCATCAACCAGCTAGTGAAGGGAATGGTATTCTAAGAGGTAACATCACCCAAGAGGAGTGGGTTGGCCAAATGACAGCAGCAAGGTTGGTCGGAGTACAGAATATTCCTGAAGATGTTGCAGTTTGCCTACCATCACCGCATTTCATCCATATTTTTGAAACAAACATAAAATGAAGTGAGAGGGAGAGATGAAAAGCTAGTAAGTGGGCAACCCACAGTAACATGAAGGGAGGGCATTTGTATATATCGTTTCCAGTTTTCTCATTGTGCTGTTGGCTCTGGACGCTTATTAATCCTCATTCTCAGGTACATCTAATATAGGTAGTACTGATGCAATTAGTTCTGTCCACTGCACTCAAAAGCATTATTAATTGCTTCAAAGAGAAATTTAGATGAGAGTCTGTCATTTCTGAACTGAAAAAGGTAAAACAGTGAAAATTCAACAGACAGTAGTAATTGCTGATCTGGTTCTATGCTTTTTACCATTTTAAGGCCTCATGTTAAGTTACACTTTTTAGTACCACTTATTTTTGTATTGTCACCTCTAATTTTGAACTCTTTAAACAGGCTGCTTCAGGATTTATTTCAGCACCCGAAGTATTTTTATTACCATTTTATATGAAAGCAAGGCTGCTGGCATTCGTATAAATTGGTGCCATTACGTAGTAACCTTTTCTAAGAATTTGACACTGCTTCTGAGGTATTTTGGAGGTCTTTTTGGGTTTTAGTCTGAAGAGTAATTTTTCAGAGAATTTTTTCTCTTTTATTTTTAAGTAAGGATATTTGGCCAGTGGAGGGCACTGCACTATAACGCAATGAGACACAGAAACTCCCATTTCAGTTTTTGAAATCTGATTTATCATTTCAACAAACTTACTTATAAACTTAATTTATAAGCATCTGAATTTCCCCACTGTTAAATTGGCAAGTTGCCACACTAAGGAAAAATGCTACATGTACTTGAACATCAGTTTAATGAGAAACTTAACCAACCCCCAAAGGCTCAACTTGGTATTATAGAATCATAGCATTGTTTAGGTTGGAAAAGACCCTTAAGATCATCAAGTCCAACCATTAACCTAGCACTGCCAAG
>NW_008796215.1:630596-631560 GCF_000699145.1 Aptenodytes forsteri | reverse complement strand
CTCTTCATCCTGGTTGGGTGGTCTATAACAGACTCCCACCATGATATCTGCCTTGTTGGCCTTTCCCCTTGATTCTTACCCATAAACACTCAACCTTATGGTTACCATCATGATGCTCTAGACAATCAAAACACTCCCTAACGTACAGGGCTACCCACCACCTCTTTTTATGCTGCGTGCATCGGCATAGATGCACTTCAGTTGGGCTATTGATCCTGCCACCTTTTTGGGGGGAGAAACCCTAATTGCTATGTGACCGTTCTTGGGTGCTTCCGTGGTTTCTAATGCACCCATAGCCCTTGCATCTTTGCTGCCACATGGATCTCCATTCCCTACCTCCACTGAGACGGCAGACTGAAGGACCTCGCTAGCACAGCATTCCTTGAACATTGGTGTGCCACCCCCAGGCTTATCTCTAGCAAGCCTGGGTTTATCCCTTTCCCCCTTCAAATCTAGTTTAAAGCGCTTTCAATGAGCCCTGCTAACTCCTCTGCAAAGATCCTTTTCCCACTTTGAGACAGGTGTACCCTGTCTGTTGCCAGCAGGCCTGGTGTCATGTAGACGAGCCATGATCAAAAAACCCAAAATTCTGCCGGTGACAAATTCTGTGGTTATATTTTCTTTTCTGGAAAACAGACTATTGTGACAGCTCACTGAAGGTTCAAAATATAACTAAGTGCATGTATCATGTAAGCCTCTATGCAACAAATGGTTCAGATCTGATGGAAAAGTCTGAAATAAAAGGTGGGTTTGGAAACAGAAGCTTCTACAAAAACATGATATTTCATATAAGTAAATTTTTCTTAATGAGTTTTCTAATCATTTCACAGAATTTTAGGGTAGGGATAGTATTTTTCATGAAGGGAGAGAGATGACTCTGGGATATGGCTCAGGCAGGGAGTCCCTGAGCCTGTCAGCTGTACCGGAGGGTAGCAGAGACACCACCTGTGTGCGGTGAGATCGG
>NW_008796215.1:551285-626424 GCF_000699145.1 Aptenodytes forsteri | reverse complement strand
GTTTAGTGGGCATGGTGGTGTTGGGTCGATGGTTGGACTTGATGATCTTAGAGGTCTTTTCCAACCTCAATGATTCTATGATTCTATATGGCTGCAAATATCTGTCTTGTATAAGAAATGGTTTACAAAGAATGTCTCTTTTAAGATCAAAGTAAAAGACATTTTTGGCTTTGTTTCACTCAGAAATTATTATTTATCTCAGTAGCAAGTTAGAGAATGGAAATAAGGCAACTCTTTCATTTGTTGTTGAAAAGGGTGCAAAGAGGTAGGCTGGATTCATAGTCTTCGATATTGGCATGTTTTGTATGTGTGGGGATGACACTAGTAAAGGGAGGAATCATTTTATAAAGGCTTTGTTTGGGCTTTTTGTTGAGGTTTTCCATTAAAGACTCATATTACACTTCACATAATTGTGCCCTTTGAGCTCCATGACACTTGACGATATTGATAACTGCATTTATATGCATCTGTGAGGTAGGTTTGAAAGATGTAACATTAAAATATATTCCTTGCTGCAGATGACAGTACAACACTTCTCATCAGATCACTTCAGTCTCTCATTGTTAACACAAAAAGTGCCAAACATAGTTCCCATTTCCCTAAAAAAAAAAAAAAAAAAAAAAGGAAAAACATGATTGATTGCAATGTACAGAGAAGTGTGAGTTTGTCCTTTACCGTGGCATAGGTAGAAATAAATGAGCATACATTTTCTTTTGACCTTGATCTTGTGGTTTTGCAATAGTTTAAACTTTAATGTTTTTTATGTGGGACTAAATTTGATGTATATGAATCATATGCATATACCTATTCCAGTAACAGGCACTTCATTGTGTTTATTGTATCCATTTGCATGAAGTATATTCAGGGAAAGGAAAAGCACATGGTGTCTGCAACTAGAATACATAGGTCATTCCTGATTTGATCTAGCTCCATCCACAAGCCATGTCGCAGTGTGTGTTTTGTATTGGCAGTATTCAACAGAAAAAATACTTTAGAAATTGCATATACCAGTTATCCTTCCTTTTTCCTTCTGCAGTTGCTTCCCTGGGCTGCTCCTGTGACAGAAAGTAAGGCAGCCCACCTATCAAATCAAAGCAAAAGCCCACCCCTGCTGGTGGTGGTGGGGAAGACAGAAGGAAAGCTTGAAGGCATGAAGACACCATTTACTTCCTAGGAGTTCAAGTTGTGGCAGTAGAGGGGAAGGCTGGGATAAAAAAAACCTAATGTTCTCTCTAAGGCAGGGGGTATAAATTTTACCTTACTAATATCTGAGCATTATACTGCTATACTTCTGAGCATTGTGCTGACAGCGTATCGTTGCAAGCCAGAATCCTGCCTTCTAGTTGAAAGAGTGACTTTTCATCTCCATAGCCCACTTTCTTAAGAAGTGATGTTGGCTGTCTAATGTGTTCCTCCTACAGACATTATTTCTGGGGCGGTATCAGACAGAGAAAACCACAGAAACTGGAAGTGAAAGTTAAGGGAGCTTAGTGTTGTTAATTGATAGGTTGCGACAAATGGATTAGAGGAAGAAAAGAGATAGGAAATAAATTTTTATTACAGATCTGGAAAACAGTTGTGTAATTAGGGAATGCTATTTATGGCTGATTTCTTTGGTGTTACATAATTAACAATATTATGAAATTCTACTTTTAAAAACTTTCAAAATAACCTGTAAAATAATATATCAATCATAAATTAAAATGGCATAATTTGATTATGACGTTTCATAGTGGAGTTTGAACCAAAAAAAAAAATTGGAATTTCTAATTTATTTCTACCCAGAAAGCAGGTAGACTGTCCACTTACCCTAAGATGAAAGAATGAAGACTTTTCTGTGTTTTTAAGTGTCAATTTGATGTTTAGCAAGGGGTGTTGCAGTCTTGCTAATCTCTGTACAATCTTATTCTAGAATTACTAGTAAAGTGCTTTGCCTTATTGAAATACAAATAATTGTTCATTTCATTCAGGTGGCTTTTATAGACTTTTGTGTACTACAACGTAGTACACATTGGAGCAAGACATATGCTTACTTTCAATGCATTAAATTACATTGGAGTTCAAATGATGTGGCTGAGTTATTGAAGCTGCTTCTGTTATATGGGATGGAGTTAAGACTATGGATCATTTATGACAGATCCAAAAACACCTCTTTTATAAATGTTTGAATTATGTATCTTTCAAAATGTCTATTGATTTTTTGTTAATATATTTCAAAGAAAAATCTTACAAGGAAAAATAAGTTCTTCAGTAAAAAAAATTGCTGTATGCATCTTCATTTCATTACGTGTTTAAAAACAATACCAATTTCATTCCTTAGGTGAACACTATGAGACCTCTGGTCATTCAGCTGCACTAAAAGACAATGCGCATTTATCTCCTCCATATTGCAAATTTTTCACTAAAATCTAATGTAGATATTTTGCAATGAGCAGGCATCTCCATCTAATTAAAACTGTCTTATTGCGTACAACAAGAGTTTTCACAACAACAAAAATTAGTGTTAATTTGAGAGATTATTTTATATCTGCTATGGCTATTTTCTTGGGTAACCCTACCCAAATTGAAGGAATGTATTCTAGGCCTGATGTTTCACTTATTTGTAAATGTATATAGTACTTTGTTTTTAGATAGATAACATTTTGTGCAAAGTTTTAAAACAATAATCAAATGCTTGTTGCTAAATCAACACACAATTTAGGTTAAATACTAGTTACCTCTATTTCTGCACCTGGGGGGTAATAGACGTTTTTGCAGCCAATGTTCTGCATTGCAACTAATGTACATCTGTGTTTAGGGCTGATATGTAGAAGCTGATAGATAAAGTTATTGCTTTGGTCATTTGACTACTGTGTTAACCTCAGTGCTTAGAAACTTTATTTTAATAAGTTACTTTAAGGAAATTTAAGTGATAGGAATACTTTAGAACCTGGTCGTTCTTCATGGATTTCTCAGCTCGGACACTTTCATAGCTGTATATGTAAAATCTTTCTTTTTATAGGCAAAACTTGATTAACTCCAAATGGGACAATGAAAGTTACTTTTCAGGTTGGATACACTGAAATAGATGCCAGACAAATACCAGTGCCAGTTGCTTGTCTGCTTTTTTTTAGTGCATTGTAATTTGGAGAAGCAATTATACTCTCTCTTTTACTTCAGATTAAACCCCCTATCTCCAGGGCTGTTTTTCCCCATCACCCAACAATGCTTTTAGATGTTATCACTGTGTTCTCCAAAAACTTTGCCCTAATTGCTTAGCTGTTTGTTTGTATTGCTAAGACAATTTATCCCTGGTCTCTGGGTCAAAATGAATGTATCAGACCATTACAGTACAGAAAGCTTAGTATGTGGGCACTGAAGCTTACAGTCATTGCACGCTATATTGAGTTCTGTTCCTCTCATTTCACATGGCTATTTTGCTTCTAGCGTGCTGTAATGGCATTTTTCATAAGTTACTGATACTTATCTCTTCTGGTTTATGTTTGTTAGACTGCCTACACCTAAGGACTAGCAAGAATAGATAATCTTGATGGCCTTTTTTATTTAGTCAGCTGTCTACAATATATATGGTGCTCATTAGTATTAAAATAAGTTTGAAAACAAAGCTCAAAGAGCTAATAAAGCTGTTCGTATCCTGATTTCTCTTACTTCAGCAGTTGCTACTGAAGGATCCCTTCCAATGGGTTCTATGACTTGTCCCTGTAGTAATGCATGTCCAATAATACAATGTAATTGGTATTTGTTTTCTTGGACACAACTTTGCTAGAGGTTTCCACATATTCCTGTGCTTTCTTAGCTATTTTGTTATTTTAAAAAAATTACTTCTAAACTGAAATGTGTGGAATTTGCAGCATTTACCAAGCACTTCAGATAAACAAAGCGTGTACTTTTCCTGTATTTAGTTCTCTTCTTACTCTTTCTAGGCTGTGCCTGCAGTAAATTTTAGACATCTTTATCTCAGAATTTCATAATTTGTGGAAGTTCACGTTTTCTCATCTTGACAAACAGTTAAGGTTTGTTTTTTTTTAACGTAGGAACAGTTTCAATTTGATTTGTATGCATAATCTTTTATGTCTAACTTTGAGTGAAAGGCTTCTCTTAATCTCATGTTATCCACCTGCCAAGCTCTGCTTAAATTTTAATTTAGAAAGCGAGCCTGTTAGTGTTAAGTTTAAACAAGCGCTGGGCAAGGAGAACTTTCTAGCCAAGGAACTGCTATGGTACCTTGAGGGTTTTGACTGCAAGCTCTTTGTTTGGCCCCTCTTGTAGGGAAACCCAAGGTCAGCTCTAAATAAAATAAGGTACAATTAAGCTAGTTATCCCTGCTGCTTCTATACAGCACTGCTGTTGTCAGTGAGGGAGAATTGCTTTGTGACATGAACTTTGATGTCTCAGCAGCAGGAATGGGCTGAGCCTGTGCCCTCTTCTCCTGTTTCCCCCTTTTCCCCTAGCAACACTGGAGGCACAGGAATAATGGCTGTTCCTGAGGATGGGGATCCAGTTAGGTGCAGTGTTAGGTGATGAGTGTGGGTTCTGTCAATTGTGGTAGAGAGGTGGGCAGTAGATGGGGAGCTCGTGCCTGAAAAGAGAGGAGAATAGATGCAGGGAATACAGCAGTAGTCTGGATGAAGATTAAAGGGACCCTCACTCTTACCCAGAGCTCCCTTGCACATCTTGCTGACCACTTCAGAGCTTGCTCTGGCTCCTCTCGGCTCCCTTCGTCATCCATAACTACCTCAACATCTCATTAATCCCTCCAGCTTGTCCTCTTCTTCTTTGTGGGGTGGGAGTAGTGTGTATGCGTATATCTGGGAAAAGCCCTGGACAACAAAATTTGATTTTGCTCGCTCTGGTGAGAGACATAGGTTTTGAGGCATAATCATGTAGGTAGCTATTGGATTTCTGTGAAACAGAGTCTATGACTCTGTCTTACAGAGGCCTCTCTTTTCTATGATATTATGTCTTGTCTGAGCTCTGACTTCTATTTAAATGACCAAGCATCTGAGTTTGGTCTCTCTGGCTGGTCAAGAATCTGAGTTTATGCATCCTCAGAGGACCTTAAACTTTTCCCAGGAAGAATGTCTTGCATCTGGAAAACTGGGAGAAAAGTCTTTCTCTTTCGTTATCAACACATCTCTTCAGCAACATCGCAGCAGGTCCCTGTTGTGCAGATGTAATCAATAAGCTAGGATGTGGTGGGTATCCCCATTTCCTTCAGATTTACTCATTTGCTACAATGAGCAGCCAGCCCTGTATGTAGTTGATTAAACATAGGTTTTGAGGCATAATCATGTAGGTAGCTATTGGATTTCTGTGAAACAGAGTCTATGACTCTGTCTTACAGAGGCCTCTCTTTTCTATGATATTATGTTACACCTTTTTAGATTTCTTTTGTTGGTTGTTTGCCTAGTTGTGAAGGCTCTTAACCAACCTGTGTGCTTGAACCCCTGCATATTTACTTGGAGTCTAAATTTAATTTTATCACTTATAAATAGTATAAAAACCTGAAAATTAAGTCAGAATTATCCTCCTGCTTACTTTACAGCAAGTCTGTGTGTGTGATGAGTAAACACACTGTGGGTGGCCTAGGGTAAAATAAAATTTAAGTGCTTGTTTGCAAGGGCAGCTTTCTTCACCTTCAATAGATAAACACCTAGCTGTGGTTTAGCAGATTTTACTAGTTGGTTTATTTGACATGAGAAACAAATATCCCAACAGATGAATGCAAAACTTTTAAAAATTATTTTGATATTTTCATAGGCACATTGTAAAGTTTTCTGAGTCCTCTAGTGCTCAAAGCGTGAGTCTTATTTTTGATGTTTGGATTAAAGACTTTGCCACAGCCTATATCTCAGACCTCTGTAAATAAATTGGAAATAACAAAACCAAAATATAATGCCCTTACCTTACCCATTCAGTCTTTATCTCAGATAAGCATTATACAATGAAATGATAGCAATTGAGAAATAAAAAATCCTCATAGTATCACAAAGTTATCCTCTTTTTGAATTGTATCATTTGAGCACCAGTGATGAACATTTTTAATATCTCTGATTTCAGCAGAGGAATTGTGTTGCTTTAATGCATGAGCTAATGAAGAACTGGAGCTGTGACCAAGGTTATTTAATCTTATCTTTGCCTGTTCCTTGTTCAGTAAGTGCTTATCTCTTGCACAAACAGAAGAGGCATGAGCTCATTATAGAATTTTCTATTCAAGACATCACCATTCCCCTCGGTACTTCTTGTCTGAGATGGTTTTTCATCTTCTAGCACTATCTGAGCAAGGTTAATGTAAGTATCAAAGTTTGACAACAGTTATACTTCTCCCTGGGTAAGGGGTTTCTGCTTGTTCATTGGTTTCAGTATCCTTGTTCGGTAACAAAGAAATAGCATAGAATTGTCTGACAGTTCAGGTGGATGACTTCACCTTTATTTCAGAAATATCCTTCACAGTAGTAGCCACAGCCTCCTTATCTACCTGTTTCAAAATGCCTCAGTTTATTGGAGGGTAGGAAAGTGAAGGAAGCAATTTAAGTTCAAGGTCTTTTGGTTTACACTGTTAGTTCTCATTTGAGTTCTTTTATTTAAACACAGCTGGCCTGTCTTGGACTAGCAACCAGCTGTGCTCTAGCAGGTGAAATCTGTAGTCATGCTGCCGAAGCCAGCAATGAAAGTCTATGGAGTGAGGGAGAAATCTGAGGAACTCCTTGACATGGGATATTAGATTGACTCCTTCTCAGAGTGCAATGGAGTAACTTCTCCATGCAGGCTCTGGACCCAAATTATTAAATGGGTTGTAAACCATGGTGTTTACTTATGAGCTTGTGCTGACTGGCTGTGAACTACAGTCCATTAGCTACCTGGTTGCAGTTCCTACATAGGCAGGCTCTGAGGGTCATGTGTTAGCCTGTATCTGCTACAAAAGTATGGCTTCAAAGAGGACTCACTGTGCAAAGGGATTGGGACTACTGCACAACAACCTGTGGAAAGACACCTTTTGTACAAATACAATCCACAAAGTCCAAATCACAAATGGGAAACGGGTTTTCGGTCGTGTAGTTTCTCCTTTGATATTATTGGAGTATATAAATTTTGTAATCCCCAGTGATACTGAGTATGAGACCTGTGAATATATATTTTTCCACCAAGGAGATATTTTGATAGTCAACTTTAATCTTCCCTGTCTTAAAATTCATCTGTTAGTTTTGAATAACAAACTAACAGACCTTATCTTCATTTCCTTCAAATGATTATGGACATATAAACACAGTGCTTGATCACTGCTTAGCCAAGGAATACTTACCATGTTTGTTGTAATGTTCTGTCAGCTTGCATTTTCTGCATATCCCATGTTTTTTCCTCATGCCATTTTGCATAATACCTATGGAGCAAAGCGAAAGGGAATTTCTGTCTTTAACAGCAAAGGACAGTGAAAATTGTTCTGGTATTAATCATAGCTATAGGGCCCTTAGCATTTTATTTTTTAACTTTAATCACCTGACTTATGTTCCTTGATGGCAATCATCTACAAAAATGTTTGACATATAAAGCAAGGTTAAATTTTGGCTAAAGGAATTATTAGTTTGAGACAACAAGAAAAGAAGAAAAGTCTGACATAAGAGAGCATTATAAAAATAGTTTTTCTACTTTTCTGTTTTTAGGTCAAAGTCAAGAGAACTTTCAAACAGTGGTGTATTAAGACGTTTTTGGGGGCTGGGAGTTACAAGGCTAGATGACTGTGGGTTTACCCAGACTGGTACCTATATACAGTAAAATGTTTTATGATTATAAAGACAAGAAATGAACATTATCTTAAGGAAGGTTCTTGTTTATGTCTGTCTGTTCTTAGTCAGTAGCACGTATTTAAAACAGTATCTCTCTGGCATGAAAAAGCTTTTATTGTCTAACTGCTACAGAGAATGATGTTTTCCAAAAGCACAGTTGTCAAAAGTATGCATGTAATGTTGTGCTGTAAAGTATTTTTAGGGGGAGTAGTAAATGATGCTGGTGATATGTTTTCTTTTGGGGAAAAAATGCTTTAACACATTGGCAAAAGTTCAAGTGAATGACGGTAGAAGGGTAGAAGTTTGTTGTTGATTTGCCAACAAAAATGAGATCTGAACTTTGTGAACTAAAGGAACATATGGCCACCCGACTGAAAAGTTGAGTCTGATTTTGTCTTTGCTTTTCTCCTTTTCCTATACCAAGAAATGCCCTGTAGGCATTCTGTATCTTTGCTTAGTTCTGAAAGTTCCTTAAAGAAAAACAATAAGCTAATTAGAGAGATTCTCAGCTATACTATGTAGTTACCTTAGCCATGCTAAAGGAAGAATGTCAATTCTTAAAATCCGTCACAGTGGTTAATGTTTCTTTTCCACTTATGTCCAACCTTACTGTGCTCATTTAGACAAGCCCTATCATATGATCATGTAAAATACCTTTAGAAGTGCAACAATTGCTGTAGCGCTTGTAAAAGAGTAGCATACTTTCTGATCTTCATTTAATATACTACTGAGCTTGATTATTCCATGGTTGGGAAGTTCAGTCTCCGCTTCATTTTACCCATTCATAAAAGTACAGAGTATGTACCTCAGAATTGCAAGGAGGTTGCTGCAAGCTCCCAGAGTCCTGCAACATACTCTGAGGTTTTCAGATGAAAAATTACACTTTAAAAAAATCACTAGGTAATACTCCTGAGAAAATGCAAACAAGCACTTTTTTACCAGTCATATACAAATGGCCATTTATCTGTGTGAAGGTGAATTCTTTCCATTGCAAAGGAAGATTGATAATGCAAACTGCTCTATCCTTTGGAGCAGAAGCTTACTCTTCGTCTGGAATTTTTTAATTAACAATGATAACTTGAAATAAAACACAGGCCAGTGTAGCTTCCAAATACTTTTTAATATTGCTACTTTCTGTTTAGAACTGAATTAAGAAACATGATGCAAGAGGACTAAAACGGGAATAGAGAAGGGAAGTAAAATGACCTGTTAAAAATCAGCTGTTTAGTAACTGGTAACAAAACAGGTTTTTAAGAAAATTCTACTGAGTCTCAATAAACAAAAAGAGTAGGGAGTGCAATTACAGGTGAATTATAGTAGAGATAAATGAAAGGTAGGACACTTTGGACGAAGAATAATAAAAAGCCATAGGTGTGCTTTTATTTGTTGGGTTTTGGTTTTTTACAGGTTTCTTACAGAACTCACATGAGAAGTATGAATCAGAAGCAGTTTTTCTCTTTCCTTTTTATCCTTCAGAAGAAAAAATGATATGTGAAGCTTTCTCTAGGTGTAGTTTTGTGGAGGGTGTGGCTCAAGAAAACTAATTCCTCTGGGTAAGAGAGCTGTCTTGTTGGGGAGTCTCCAAAAGCACTTGAATAACTTAGGGCAGCAAATTGTTGGGAACTTTGATGTAGTTATTAAAAAAAAAAAAATTACATCAAAAAGTAGAAGCAATGTTTAAACCAAGAACCTACAATCAAGACTCTTTCTCAAAGTTGTGAGTAGATTCCTCTGGTTCTCACCAAGTACTTCATTTTCTTTCACTAGCTCCTTTCCAGATCTTCTTACTGATACATTACAGAAATCCTGACTGTTTCTCACTTTCATGGCTGTGGTTTCACAAGCGATTTAAAGTGATCTAAGACTGTGCTGCCTCCAAAAAGGTTTGTCTGGCTCTTCCCTCTGCACTCCTGCCTCTCTGCTTCCACTTTTTCCCTTTTCTCAGCACTAGATATTATACAGGTCACTTATCTGGTTAAATACGTGCAAAAGACCCAGTAGAAGAGGCTGAGAATATAAAAGGAGGAAAGAAATCCTTCATTAGCTTGGGACAATTCCTTACTTTGAGAATATAATGAAGACAGATTTTTTTCCGTGTGGGCTTGCAAAGTTTATGGAGCTATTCTTCTTAACTTCAACTTTTAAAACTCTTGGCCCTCTTCTTTCACTTTACATATGGGCACGTTAATGGTACGGTCAGCCTTTTATTTGCCTATGTCTGTAGCTGAACCAGGTTCAGTAATACATTATCAGTAATACACTGATTAATGGATGCTACTGAGATGACCTACAAAAGTATGTGAAATTCAGGCTGATATATTCTCCTATTCCTTATTTACAAAGTTCTTGTTTAAGGATAGTAATGTGAAAATAAGCAGTTGCATTTGAAGCATGTACCCTAAAGCATCTTGTTGTATTTTCACTTAAACATCAGCAGATGTTTAAGTACAGTGCACGCTTTAAGAGAAATAACTTTATATCTGCTGAGGGAGTGAGAGACAAAGAAACAACAAAGTAATACATTCAGCTGCGGTATCCTGCATCAGATTTATCTGCATTCAAGAACAATAAGACCATTTTATAAATTCACCAACTAGGGTATTTTAAAGAGAAAAATCCAGGATAAAAAAGTTCCATTTCAGAGACTTAAATCAGACATTTGGCCAAAATGGAAACACTGTTCAAAAGAGAGAGTGGACGAATAGGGATGTGCCCGGATTGACTGAACAAGGAGCCTAGGCTAAGGAATAGTATGTGTGCAGGAGGAGGGCCAGGGGTTAGGAAGAAGACCCATTCAACAACACACTGAGTGACAAGGAGTAATCTGCATATTTATTAGACTTAAAATATCCCTCTTTCCCCACATCCCTTCTATTTAAGCAGCAGTGGGAGAGAAGCTGTTTTCCGGGGCAATCTCAAGGTACTTCAGTCCTGCCTCAGAAAGTATTAACTTTCTTCTCGAATTCCTGTTTATTTTCTACACAGCTTTAAGATGGAGTTTTGCTCTGCCACAGTTTTTTTTTATCTTAAAAGGCCTGGGCAGTTCCACACTTCTTCACAGCCTGCTTGGACTTGCCACCTGGCCCTATTAATACTTTCTTTGTGCCAGCTGCTTCCCACTATGATAGAGGCTGCAGTATAACAAGCATTCATTTTTAGGATGCTGGTGATTTCAGGACTGGAAGAAGGAGACGCTACTCTTGCAGTAAACAAGTATTTTTAAAGGTCAGGTTGAATTAAAAACTCTTATTTTCCTCCTGTACCTTCCTACTATACCTCAGCAATAGTAAATTCTCCAGTCTCACCTATGGCTCTCTCCAGGGATGAAAAAGAACATTTGGATTTTTTAAAGACATCATATGGCATTGGCCATGACCAGTGCAACAAAGGAAAATCCTCTGTTTCCTCTGGCAGCAGAGGAAAATCATGCATGTTTACTGATAATATCATGCACTTCCCATATCTGCAGATAGTTGTTGGCATGGAGGCGTGTCACTGAGTTGTGTCAGGCTTTGTTATTTTTGCTTCTAATTATAATCTGCTTGCATGTTAGTGCATAGACACATTTTTAATTTTGAAAACTGAATACAATGCTAGTATTGGAGAATTGTGTTTCCCATGTTATGACTGTGGTAGAACCTGCTGTGTTTGTTTCAAATCCTACACTGTGGATAGATACCTATACCTCCTCCATAGAGCTTCCATAAAAGTTCTCCAGCTAAAATATGGGTGCATGCTGAAAAACGACAGGAAAATAGTGTCAGCTTGCAGATCAGGTATGAGTGTTTTGAAAGAAAACTTCAGAGTATCAGCCTTTCTAACTTAACTAGGCTTTTGGAAGTAAAAATGAGTGATTCCTTCTTTCAGTAGCTGTATACAAATTTTGCAGAGTAAGTTTGTAGATCATTCTTGTAAATGATTCATAAGGGAAAAGTCAGTAAGAGCATATTTTGCCTAGTTATACTCAGTGATGCAACAGCAAATCCTTTCTGAACCCAAAATAGGTATATCTGAACGAATGGAATAGGAAATTGCATATAATTTTTTTGTGTTGTTAAACAAGTACACTTTAAATGTACTTGCCTTGTAAATGCAATGGACTTGGATATGGTGATAAAATCATATATTTCATCAATATTTTGCTACTGCTGTCTCTACAAGGTAACACTTTGTTCTTCCTTTTCGTCTGCTATTCATTTTGATCTTGAAATACAAGGTTGTTCGGCTTGCAGCTGAACAACCACAACAACCACAACTCAGTGAAGCTGTAGTCACTGCATCCCCACTATATTCATATTCAATGAAACATCTAAAAAGCTGCTGCTTCATATATTGTAACGTGTAATACAGAGAAGAGCAATCACATTACTGGGAGATGGCAGGAAGAACAAGCTATTCCTTCCCAAGGAGAAGCAAACATTTACTTCAAGGTTAGGTGTGGAACATTCTGAAAAGCACATTGTGGCCCCAGTTAGAATAACTGTACTAGGAGTGGCTATGAGAGGCTGGAGTTCATGAACTTAAATGCTTCCAGCTCAGTCAGTGTAAGAAGCCTGGAATGTGGTGATATCATGGGCAGTTTTGCCAAGTGACTTACAGAAGTAACTTTTTGTTGTTTGATGAATATTGTTTTCAGAAATCCTGTCATACTTCATGACATCGCCTTTAGATGTATTCAGCGCAGAGAGCTCTTAAGATTTCATTTGCAGAATGTGCAAATGCTGCCATCCCGGTACTCTTTCCTAAGGTCTAAGCTGGTATGCTTGATTTGCCGTGGTCCATTGCCTATGACTTTCAGTCTGAATTTTTTGAAAGATGTGGAAACAGAGGAAAAACAAATAAATCTGACAACTGCTAGTAGTATCATAATTGAAGTAATAATTTTCAAAACCACCTTCTTTTTTTTAAATGCCACCTTTTAATGATCCCTAAAGACATACCTCTTACCTGTGGACCGTTTTGGTGCTAGGCAATCTGTGTTTCTTGCTGGATTCCTTAGAGCTTATCTGCTTTCTTTTGGCAAGTGACTGTGTATGTGTCAGTCACTAATCTTGTTAAACTTTGAAATAGAAAATTAGACTCTCATTTTAAATGTAGCACCATTTTTTTCCTGGTACATCTTTCTACTGCATTCCCCAAATATGTTTAAAAATCTACAGATATATTTTTTATATATTCAGTCACGCTGATGCTTCATTTCTCTTTTACAGCAAGCTAGCCAACGACTGTGATTTGGATCACGTTGAGGTAACTTGAAACCAGAAGTCTGTGTACTGCCAGCAGTGCTTCAGTAGTACCATAAAAGTCAGTGCAGCTACCTGCCCAAGTGTCCTCATGTTCCTGAGCTGAGTTTGCAGGCTCTAAAGAGGTTTATTCTGCCTGCACCACTGCCTCTACCCTAAGCAAATGCAAAGGGTGCTTGGGATGAGCAGTTAGCATGGAACAGACAAAACTAGGATAAAAGGTCAGCTAAAAGGTCAGTCGCCTGATACGCTGGGGCTAAGCTCCTGGTACCATTACTCATCTTGTCTCTCTGTACATCTCAATCATGCTCCGATGACTCATGCTAGCATACATAAACCACCTGAAAATACTGTTAATAGTTCTTTGTTCTTTTTGCTTTAACCACCACATTTTCTTTAAGATATGGTAGAATACAACCTTTCCTGGTGCATGCAATGTGTATTTCATTTTGAAAGTATATTTTTCAGGCTAAAGACTGAACTTGGTTTTCAGGAACCTAACTTTTCAGGGCACTTGCATTGAGAGAAAACAGCCTGAAGTGCTCATCCCTAATCACGCCAGTTGGCTGTGAGATTTCTGAAAATCTGAGTTTTGGTTATAACTAGTGTGAGTTCTTCCGAAAATCTGTCTTGAACCCAGTTGCTGCATAAGCAGGTAACCCAATGATTAACGTCTTATTTATATGATTAGAATTACATGGATGAAATTAATGAAATGCAGTACTGATGTGAACTTTCCTTCTGCACACATACTAGACTTAGCCTAAAACCTTTCCACTGCCCAGAAATAGATACACCCACTGCACTTCATAGAGTAAGCCACAGACATCAAAATGCTTCTTCTGTGGCTGTCTTCATAGTGAAGCTAGTCAAGTATGTCTAACACAAATGGGAGAAGAAAGCACTGGAGATCATAGAAATAAATGTTCCTGCAAGATTTCCAGCCTAGCCCAGACAAAACGTCTTTCACTGAATGAGACTGATTATTGGTTGCAATGATACTTTAAATTTGGGGACTATTTTTACACGGTTAGAATCTTTCAAAGTAGAAAAAAACTTTTAAGCACAAATACTGCAGCCTGATAGAACCTGTGTATTTCATAGTTGTTCATTACAAGAAATGGCAAAGCACTTTTGGGAAAAAAGCTCCCACTTGCAAATAAAATACTCTAGTATTAACTTGTACATTAAGAAAGTTTTTTTTCTGTTTCATTTGCCACAGATGTTGTTAAATTTTAGCCAACTTGGAGTTTTATGGACAGCAAAAAGCTTTCTTTTTTTCTTTTTCTAACATGGTACTAGTTAAATCAACCCTGGCAAAGATAAAGCAAAACATTGACGCACAAGCTTGGAATGAACATATTCAGTCCCTTCTCGTGCAAAACCCAGCAGAAACCCCAAAAGAGTTATTTTTAGCTTTTGTTTTCTCCCAGGATAGATAAATGGAATCAGCTGTGACAGAGACATGATTCACCAGCATGAAAAAGAGACTGATAAAATCCAGAACAAACAAACAAAAGCAGAAAAGGGTTTCAGGGAAAAGGGAGAAATGGGTTTATTTTTAGTTTGAATCCATAGGTTTTGCAGAGGTAGGATTCTTCTTTCTCCCACCTCTGCCCTGAAAGTTGAACAACTTTTAGACTAATAAGCAATAGGCAGGAGCAAGCTCTGTTTATGCTAGTAGAAGTCTGAAATGTACCAGAACCCTTGTTATTTCTTTCTTTTAGCCCTTGCAAATATAAATTAAGGCACAGCAGGTTTTCAAAGGTACCTTTGAAGGTATATTTTCTAATGTGACTGCAGAAAATTGTTTCCTTCTTTGCATCAGCAATCAAAATGTTACAGTTTGGGTATCATTCCAGTAACAGAAACTTGTGTTTCATATAAGGCAGAAAGGACATTGGGCTGGTGACCAGTAGTTACATAATTCATTTTTTTCTGTATCTTAAAGATATGCAGCTCTGATACGTTTTGAGTTTAGTACAGATGGTTGGTATTAAAACCAGAGATATTGCATGAGTCTTGAACCAGAAGCTATTAGAAAACAATGTGCAGTGTTAACTTCTCTTTAAAGTACAAATCCTTCCAGCTCCCATATTTCACCAGACATTCAACCACCATCACTACTGGTTTCTGTTTACTGTAGTTCAGTGTGTCTATGTGTAAGTTCAAATTGTTGCTTTGTTTTGAAGTTCATGTGTGTGCATATTTCTTATTTATTCGGTTTTTTTTTCTGTGGATAGGATTTTTCTTGTGTTAGGGTATGATGAATTTCAAGTGAACTCAAGCACATTAAGGTGTTTGCATGGAACTTTGCAGAATATATTGGTGTCTGAAAATTTGTAAAGCTTTCATGGCAAAACTGTGTTTAAGTTAATTCTGAATCTGCTGCCTTTGTGTGAAAGCATAGTGTTACCAGACAAGTTTCCCATGTCAGGTTTTGCAGAATTTGTCCATTTTGCAGTTTTCTGTGGCTGTGAGACAAATGCCTTTTCCTTTTTCCTCTCTATTTTCTCTCCCTCTCTATTTCCCCCTGTTTTCCTCTCTTTTTCTTGCTTGAACGTAGCAATATGGAATGGGTGCTGGTGCGTGGTTTGATAAAGCCTAGCCCTTTGTGGGCAGGAGTCTCACAGGAAAGCCACTTTGAGTACTTCTCTGAGGGAGAGGCTACAATGCTTTATGAGCTGGGGGAACAGGAGAGATTTCCACAGACAATGTAGAGAGGTACTGAGCTTGTGTGCGGAGAAGGCAATTTGACTCTGTAGACCCACAATGGTAACAAATAATTCTAGTCATGACTTCCTTGCATTTTCTCCAGAAAGAGTAGAGTGAACTTCCCAGCAAAAATAGTCAGTTACTGGCTACCGGTCTATTCAAAAAGCAGGGAGCCAAACAATAAGTGAAGTAAATTATGCTCTGTATTTAGCGATCGTAGAAACTATAGGCATTTGAAGGCTTTAGAATAAGGAGTGTTCATATCAAAGGAGAATCTTCCTCCCTAAAGACTATATTGTTAGAATTTGTACACATTTTCCTGACAGACTTTATGTAGTGATTGTGGGCCTTGTTATGTACTGTAAAACTGTCAGTGCTGTTGTGCTTCCTAAACACTAGGCACTGGTTTAATGAGAGCTTACCTGTATGCATGTTTCAGGAGTCTGTGGGTGGTAAGTGCAGCATCTGCAGATTTATGTTGCTTGATGCTTGTAATAAATGAATGGCTTGTTTTCTCTTGAGTAGGTGACACTCAAGTTAACTGTAACTTTATAAACAAAAAATGGAACAAAATGTGGAGTTTCTTGTGGGAATCAGAATACTACAGGAGCATTGTGTGTAGAATCTCTATTTCTGGTTTCTTGCTAGTGGCAAATAAGCATAGGGAAGTTTCTTTTATGCATTCATTTTACCTCTTCAAATTGTCTGGTTGTGAGGTTTTTCCTCTTTCAAGCTCATGTGAATTTTGGAAAAAAAATATTTCAGTTCAGAAACTTGAGAATTTTCACAGTGAAGCTCTGTGTTCAGTGAGCATGTAGGTAGGGAAAAGAGATGTAACCAGGATGGTGTGTCTGTCTTAGCCAGGGTGCAAGCATAGTCTTCCTTATGTCATAAAACTAGGTGTATTAAATATGAGTAATCTATTGGTCTTTTATCCTCTCTCAATATTGGTAGGGTTTACATACCATAGACTAGGAAAAATGGAATAAAGCTTTTTTACAGAGTGATGAAAGAAAGTTCAGAGCTCAGTTAATGCAGTAAATTGACTGTCATCATGTTCAAATGTATTAGTTATTCGTATATGTGAGTCTTGATTTCTTATAAACTGTTTTGTGTTTTCCTTATTCGTGGCTTCATGTCTTAAATGTGATTTGATGGGTCTTTCTTTGGCTAGTTGGAGCTGTAGAGTGTTAACAACTGATACTTGACAGAGACCTGAATCCATGCTTACTGCCGTGGCTGGAGGATATGGTCTTCTTGGGAGCATTCCTGTGGGAAGACAATTTTATACTGAGGCCATTTCCTTCTCTATCCCTCCATGCAAGTATCTGTTAAAGATCCCTTGGAATTTTTTTGCTTTCTTGAGCATGAACTTGGTAGTCTGGTCTATAAAGGCTTTAAAAAATGTGTATCACCAATGCGATCATATGAATAGATTATTCAGAGCATTTATTTTTATTTATGTAGCATTTTTAGTAAGCACGTAGTAGCATATTTAAGAACTCTATTAAAAATAGACTGTGAAATGTGTTCTGTGATACTCAGATGCCATTCTGTGTACAGTCAGCCTATGTAATAATCTTCATATCAACTTTGTTAGGTAAAGAAAATTTCTGTTGAAGACTTGTAACAAATCCTATTCAATGTGTACTCTGCAAGAAGTCTTACGTCAGAAGACTTTGAGATTTTCTATGATCCATGTGTAACTAAATCTTTGGTCTGTATCAGCTATCTTTTCCTCTTACATTGATACTTACTCATTTCTGACATAGTGTGACTGTGTCTTTCCTTACATGAAATTCTGACACTTTCTGTTTTGGTTTCTTGAGTTGAATTCTAGAAAGTTTTCCTCCTCCCTCCTATTCTTCTCCCCTCTGCAAATAAAATTATTTTTCAGAATTTAATGCTTTTAGGGCAAATCATTATATTTCATCACAAAATTTGCTTTTAGCAAACTCATGCAACTTGACAGGTTTTTTTTATCTACATTCCCCTACTTTTTCTCCTCATAGCTTGTAACTTGATTGTTGCAGTTTATTTAAAATTTGTCCCTGAAATGTCTTTTTGCCAGTAGATGGCTGTACCCCCTGGCCAAGAGCCCATTTTGAAAAAATAGCTGTTTCATTTATAAATATGCATATTCTGACTTAAAGTCAAAGCAGTAAAAAAGCACACTGAAATCTGTCTTACGATCTAGTCCACTTGGCATCCATGCTGTCCATGAAATCCTTTTTCAATAAGATGAGCACGTAAAAGTTCTACTCTCACTGCTATTGTAATTTAAAAACATAGAAAAGTCCTACTACAGATTGTCACAGTTCTTGCAAGATAACAAATACCATATGAGTTTCCATTCTGCTCAGCTGAATAAAATGGATCAAGTTTAAGGCAGGACTTTAAGGCATAAAGTAGATCACAGGTTGTTATATAATGGTCCTAGTAATTAAACGTTGAGATTATTCCTTTTTAAAACCATAAATGACAATCATTTGAAAGGCCCATAATAATATTTGTTTAAAAATCTATGAAGGCAGTAATACTCAAAGGGTTTTATTAATCCAGTGATCATACCAACTAAACCCCCTTTTTGGTAAAAATCTTTCTATCATGTAGATCACAACATCTGCTGCCACAAATCAGAGAGACTTTTCTGAAATAAGAAGAGAAGACAAAATAAACACAGGAAATTGCTGTTTTTTCAAGAAAGCTTTAAAAAGAAGCTGCATTATGTCACTTCAGAAACTGCGAGTAAAATTAGCAGACTGAATACGTTTGTTTTGGTGACTTTTCACTTCCTTCAGTAATTAGAACCGTTACAATATTACTCAATAAACCAACTCATTTTGTGGGATATGATTCTGTAAAAACTGATAAAGAGCCTCTAGCAGAAAATAAAATGGGTGGAGGAAGGGAAGTTTTTTATCCTATACATTTTCTGTATTTTTCTTGATCACTGTAGTGAAGTGACAGTGGCAGAGAAGTATGCAAGAAAAACGACACCTCAGTTTTTCTTTCTTGTTTCTAGAGGCTGTATAGATCAGAATGTATGCCTTTGGAATGAATGATATTGTAAGCCTTCTGTACCGGATGGATTCACCTGCACACATTTAAAATCTGTACACTGATTCATGCAATAGATCACTCAAATGCTCTATACAGATCATTGCATTTCATCTTTAGGAAATGTCCTCATTGGAAAGTTAACTTGTGTTTTCACCTTGGGTTTATTCTTAATGTGCCCTACTCTGTGTAGGTACTAGGTAATAACTCTCTTCACCCATTTAAATTTCAGTTTGTTTTTCTACTTCCTTCTCTATTATGCTGTTGTGGATACAGATATTGCATTTAAAATTCAACAAACAATAAAAGCAATATAGGACATGGTGTTGAGTATTACCTTTTTATAGACCTGTTGCAGCTAGCAAATACTGCCGTAAAACTGGCTTGGAGCAGTAAAAAGTTCCCATGGCCAAACACAAGCCTGTTTTACTGCCTTGATTCCTAAAGGGGAGTAGGGGAAAAATCATGCTAATTTTCAATTTGAGAAATATTTCCTCTTCTGGTTAGAGCACAAAAAAGGCCGCTCAGTTCCTGGGTTCTGTTCCTGACTTTGACATTGATTTGTTGCTTAGCCTGAGTTTTCTGTTTACTCAAAGGTGAGGGCAGCATGAAAAGAGTCTGTAATGGAAATAACATCAACTGTCTCTTCTGTAAAGTTTTGAGATCTATTGGTGAAAAAATCAGAAAAGTTGTACGAAAAAACTTGTTTTTATTTTAGTTCACCTTGCCCAGGTAGAATAATAATATTGTAAACAACTACAAAGAGTGTTCAGGATGACACTGACACAAAGTTTACAAGCACTGTTCTCATGAAACTCAAATGAAGAAACTAATTTTTTATGTTGTTCCCCCCCCAGTAGATCTCAAAGCACTTTACAGAAGAGACTGCTGATGTTATTTCCATTTTGCAGGTGGAATCTGGTGCACAAAGAAGGGGATGTGTCCTGTATAATTCACCCAGTGGAAGGACTGGAAAGAGAATGCCATCCTTCTGGCCTTCCCAGCTCACAGAGGCTGTGATACAGGGCCATATTCACTCACCACGCACAGTTTCCCTTGTGTTCATTCTTTCTATTTTTCTCCCCCCTGTTCCCCCCACTCTGAGGAGACAGCCATTCAGCAGTGGAAAAAAATTGTAAGGGAGCTTCCTTCCTTTCTAATTTTCTAAAGTAGTCCTGTATCTTTTCCTTTTGCTTGTAAATTGATCTAAAACTGCTGGCAATAAGATAACTAGACTTGTACAATGTCATAGAATCTCAGAATGGTTTGGGTTGGAAGGGACCTCTAAAGGTCATCTAGTCCAACCCCCTGCAATGAGCAGGGACATCTTTCACTAGATCAGGTTGCTCAGAGCCTGTTCCAGTGTGTCACCACCCTCATAGTAAAAAATTTGTTCCTTATATCTAGTCTGAATACACCCTCTTTTAGTTTAAAACCATTACCCCTTGTCCTATCCCAATAGGCCCTACTAAAAAGTCTGTCCCCAATCATCTACATATTATCTTGGTCTCTATTTGTCCTACATCGTCCGTCGTCCAAGTAACATTCTTACCAGATAGGGTCATACCACCACATGAAGAGCAATTATTTTCTTTCCACATGGCCCTTCAGACTCCTTAAGTAGTCCTGTGGGAAATTCAAAATTCATTTATAAAAACAATGGACCAGATTCCCTGGAGATGCTGCCTTCACTGTCCACAGCATTTACTTTTTTTCCATTTTGTTTTCTTCGATGAAATCTGCCAATACTTGTATAAATGTAAGCAGTACCAAACAGTACTTCCAAATTCTTCACAGGGAATAATGCTGTGGTGTTACGGCATCATGGTACTGGCCCTCTGCCAAAAATCTGGCCCTGTTGGCGCACAGTTCAGCTGCACTGTAGCCCTACCTGTTTTTCCTGTTGCTTACCTAGCCTCTCCATGTCAGCAGCAGGGAGGAGGAGTGCAGCTGCAGATGCAAGGCCAGCAAGAATCTGTCACATCTGGGAAGGGGCTGTACTGGACACCAGGGTAGGATAGGGAAGAGAAGGTGGTACCAAACCGAGTACCTTTTTGCACTACAGGAACATCCAAACAGTAAAGCATTCTGGGACCTGTTTTGGTTCCTTAGCAATAGAAAGTGTGCTGACAAGTGGCATTAACTGGAAAAAGGGTTGCCCCATCTTGAACTTTTTGGAAGTCCTACGTGCTCCTTTTCCAAAAGTGCAAGGTCTATGGTACTTGGTGATATTGTAGTGCTTTTTTTAGTTGGAACGTGAAAAATTTCATATCCCTCAGCATAAGCTTCTCCAGAAATTTACAATCAGAATTCAGGATAAGTAGCGTTATCCACTCAAACCATCAGTGTTGATGAATGCACAATGCTGCCACCTTTCCAACACACAGTGCTGTGTACATATGGTAGAAGAACAGGCACCAATAGCATCAGTAATATGTCCTGGATCTACAGCCAGGCAACAGGAGAGAAGTCTTTGTATGGCCTGTAGATTGTCTCCTAAGAAGTGATGTTTGAGGTGGAGCTCTGATAAATATGCACCCTGGTTGCAGTGCAACACCACAATGTCACGTTTAGACTGTGACCCAGGTAGCTTGATGCAGGTGGTTGTGCTGTGGATGTGCATTATATTGATTTTGTTGAAGGAAGCCATGAGAAATCTTATTTATAATACATGAGATGCACTCAGCCTGAACACGGGCCAGAGTGTTTCATCTGTAATTATTGCTGAGGAGTTGCTTGCTGTTGTGTATTCAGTGGTCCAAAAATCTGTCCCAGATTCTCAACTGGTGTAAATTAATACATCTCTATTAAGTTTGGGAGTGCTGCATTAATTTACACCAGCTGGTTCAGCATGTGAATGAGTGACAGCTTACATCCATAGCACTCTGTTAGCAGTAGCAGTGATTGCTGCTGCTTTGTACCTCAGTCTTTGCAATCGAGTTGCTTCTGCTTTTTTTCTCCTTGCTTTGCTCAAGGGAGCAATATTTTAGACATGTATGTCCTAAATGCAATTAATATGAGAATGATAAATATAGAAGAAAATCACTATGGTAAAAAACCTAATTGAATCTGATGAGAGAATAGCCCAGTTTCTTTTCATTTCTAGAGAGATAGTCTCTGGTGTAAAATTTGGAAAGAAAATTAACCTTCTTACATGTTTTCCATTTCCTTCTAAGTTTGAGAGTATAATTGCTAGTACAACTACAATGTCTTAATTATTTGTAAGTTTTCAGAATAACGTTTGACATGAGTACAAATAATTTTGGAAACATTGTGATTTTACATTTTTACTGAAATGGAAAATATTCTGGGAATATATTACATTTGGCTACCAGAATAATTTATAAAAGGTTGTATAATTTTTGTAAGGGTGAATAGTGAGACAGGGAGGCTAAGACCATAGTGTTTATGTAGTAAGTCAATTAAAGAAAAAATGAAATACAAAAGAAGCAGCCATTTGAGCAAAGACCACCATGCTGAACAACAAGTATCCACACTGCCTTTTCTTTGAAGTCAGACACTTAATGCCTTTTATGTCAACAGAAATCAAAGGGAAAACTGAAGAACTGAACTAGAAAGGTTAAGTTGCACATTGGTCATGGCATAGTCCAGTATACATTGCACAAAAAATGCAGAAAAGTTTTGAAGCTTTTTTTCTTAATTAAACACTTTTGCTGAGTGGCTGCATGAGCAGAGATTCTTAGCAAGAGCAGGCTACAACTTAACGCTTCCTTTTTCATTTCCGATTGAATGTCAGAGAAACTGATCCCCAGGGTCAGGAACTATTCACAGGCTAATGTATAACTCTGTGTGATTAAGGGAGGCACAGATTTTCTTAAATCTGTTAAGTGAAAAGCAGTGGAAGACCCAGAGGTAGAGATGTGCTCTCCTGAAACGAAGTCATTGTCATTCTCCTACACTTCAGAGTCATCAGTACTGTTTGCATTCAAAATACATGCTGATGCAGCCATTATTCGCCCATATTCTTCACTTAAAATGCAAGCTTTCTTTTCTTGACAAGAGTAACACAGGATGTTCGTGATGCTACCACATGCCATATAACAAATGACAGAACTCTAAATAGGAAAAGAAAACCAGAAAATTGGCTAGCTGAGATTTTAAATTTGCTATCTTGCAGCCTGTCTACATGTCTTCTAGATAGAATTTTGAAAGCATATATATTTCAGAGAGGGAGGGGGGAAGTACCATAGTTAGTCTTGCCTGTAAATTAAACCAAGGTGATGAAATTATGAAACAAGTTAAAAATGTAGAATTTTTATGATTTACAATGGATATAAAAAGACATAGCATTTAACATTCTTAATGATTTTTTTTAAAACAATTGCTGTCTGTCCACTCATAAATTATGTTTTCATATGCTTCATTCCTGCATAACACAGAGCTGGAAATAAAAACTGGTTTCTTTCAGAAATGTATTTACGTGGTTAATTTGACTGCTTGTTTTGTTGGCAATGAAATTTTGTGCTTTAAGCATTCAGTTGTTGAAAAAAGAAACATAGCGTGCAGCCAGCATAAGGTGTGTAGTTAAAGCTTGCTTTAGTTTTTCCCAAGCTATCATAAACAATCATTAATGAAGAGAAATAGATCATACTTGATAACTGAATATGTTTTGTAAATGCACACACTTATTGACGCACACATGCGTGAGTGCAAGCATTTAGAATTTGATAGTATTTAAAAACTTAACCAAGCTGTCTCTTGCTTTTGAAAAGAACCTAAACAATACATTTGTGCCAGAATTAAGGTATCAGTTTCAACGATATTTGTGTTGAATCAGCTCCATTTGTTAAATGTCAGCTCAGCGGTTATTGACAAGAGAATCATCACAGGACCCACTTTCCTGGACACAAAGTGTCAGCCTGAAAGTGTTAAATAACATCTGGCAGTGACCTGCACTTTGTAAGCCATATTTTTGAAATCAGCTTAACATATTTTGTCTAAACAAACCAAGAAATTAACATGCAGAGGAAAGAAAAACATTCCAGCTGCAGATAAAAATAATTGCTGAAGTACTATCAGGAGACACCGAGTAATTGCAGAAGTGTGATTGAGTGGAGGCAGCAAGTATTTTGTATTTTAACTGTAAAACAGGACATCAGAAGAGAAAACAGAAGGTCTTTAATATGGTACTATCATTAAAAAAAGGTTTGGTTAAGCAAGTATATTGTACACAGAGAAGTGCTATGTTTGTTAGAATGTGTATGGAAGGAACTGAGTATAATTAGACTTATAATAGGAGTTTTTGGCTCTGGTTCTGCTCTGTTTCAAAGCCTCAACTGTTCTTGAATCCTTAATAAGTTAAGGAATGAGTACAGCAAAGGAGAGGGCAGGCAGAATCTGTTGTAGCAGCTTGCCCACACCAGTTTGCCAAAATCTAAGTAGCCCTTTAAAAAAGGCTTATTTTTTGCTGATGACATCATTCCTGCCACTGTCAACGTGTGACAAGTCTTGGCTTGCCTACAGAAGAAGAAAAAACCTTTCTAAAATTGACACTGCACAGATTTAAAACACATACAAGGACTACTATAAATGTAAGATATTTATACCCTCGTTCCATGCTATGAGTTTTCATTCAAGGATAGTTTTCTCTCAAGCATTTTGACTTTGTAAATCTTTGGACAATGCATTTTAAGCATCCAGTTTGTTCTTTGTGATTTTTGTTACGGCTGCTTTAGCTTAGATATTGGACTGTTTTGATACCAGTGGCCACAACCTGCCTTTTTTCCCATTGTAGTTAATTTTGAGATAACCGAAAATGTCTGTGTAAAGACAGGAAAGCCACAGGTGTTTCTGTAGGTGATCGTAATGCATGCTTTCCATAGTACCATACTAATCTTTTCTCCTTTTTTCTTCTGATTTCTTATTTCTTCTGATCTGAAGCTTTATGGAGAAGATGCTTTATGAGCGTATTTTTGAACGTGCATATTTTTTGCCATTTTAAGCATCATCACCAGCTGTGAATTGTACAATGAATAATTAATGTTGAATGGCGACCTTGAACCTCATAAAGCTGATTAGTAAGACAATGCATCTGGGAGAACAACTTTAAGACTGTGCTTGTAAAAGAATATCAAAACAGCTTAACACAGTAGGGAAAAGCCCCCTGGAGCCCTTTTAAAACCAATTGCCTACAAACACTTCTAAAAAGAACAACTCCGCAGTGGAAAAAAAGCATGTATAAAAATCCTATGAAGTTCAGAAAATAAAACAGCCTTTATGTTTAATTGTAACAGAGATATTTGCAGTTAAACGCTGCATAACATTATATAGAGGGTATGGTCACCCAGAATAGAGCATATTTGTCTTCTTTCTAGTTCAGATTGTTACGGCACAGTTGTTTTCTAGTTCACTGGATTCTAAACTCATTCATAAACAGGGACAGTGCATGTCTTCACTGATATTTCATAGCAGAAAATATTTGCCCTGGTTCCCTGTTGCAGAGGCTGTTGACAAAACAGCTTATAAAGCTTATAAACCCGGCAAAACTCTGTGTTATTATTGCACACTGGCAAAGCTAAGTATGATGGGAATTTCAGAAATAACTAATCATTTTTTTCTAAAAAAATTAATGTGCAATTTTGAGAAATCGATTTTTTTTTTTTTATTTTTGCACATTCACTAAATGGCATTCGTTGCTGTTAGTTCTAGTGCTGTGGCTGGGATAGAGGAGTGAGTCCTTTCCTCAGTTTGTCTGAAAGGACTAGTTAGTTATAAAAGATTGGAGAAAGGAAGCACTCTCTCTTTGAAAAGCAAGAGAGATGCAGTTCAAAGTCTGAGATGCAAAGATATTAAGGAGCTTGCCTGAGATTATGAAGGAGCTGTGTGACAACAGGTCTGAATTTACCCAGAACTGAAGGATTTAAGCTTCTGAATTAGACCAGCTGGCATGGAATGGGCCCCTGTGTTACATGAGAGAGGAGTGGGTATGTGCAACTCCTTTAGTTGACCAGGAGTACATCTGTCCATGTGTGACAAAGCTGGACCGGTCTCAGGCAAAATGGTTTTAATCACAAGATCAGTCCTTCATCTGTGTATCTGTACTGAGTCAGTGAATGGAGGGAGAATATTGGTTTTATGGTTGAATTTAATCTGTAATGGTATTTATGAAAACATGGCATGGTTCAGTTGTGACTTACAGCAGCTTTAAATCAAGCAAATCTACTCTTTTATTTTGCTTTTCTAAACCATGTTATAAGCTCTAAAATATAGACTACATAATTCATACATTAACTTTGTTTTTCTTCGCAGATTGTTAAATCTGTTAATATTTAAAAGAATTAAGGAACATCTTTTTGTTAAGTGGTTTGCTTTACTTCAAGAACTAAATTCCAGTTTTTATTTGATGATTTTTGATTTAAACATTTTAAAAGATTGTAAACAAATTTAAATGAAGAAAAAAGTCAACATATAGAGAAAAAATTGTGATTTTTTTCCACTTATGGTATACAACACTTTTGGAGATTTTATTCCCATTTTGGATTATTTCAAAATAAAAATCTTGAAAAATTTCACACTTTTGGAAAAACATCCACTGCTTAACTTTAGCAATCCTAATCTGGACTGCTTTCTTAGAAAACTGAAAAAAAAAACCCCTACACCTTCAGTGGAAACGAAAGTATGCCCAAATTTGGCCTGGATTTGGCAAGTAGTTTGTCAGTGATGAGGATTAATTCCATGGCATCATTTAAAATTAGTAATATTCATTTATTCATTTTAAAAATCACTACAAAAATAGTTAATCTGAAAATGATGCAAAATTTAGATTGGGATCAATCTAATTAAAATTATTTTTATACTATAGTGTATAACACAGTGTCATGTTGAATCACTTTCAGGTAGACTTCCTTATTTTTACTGAATTGGTCTCATTATGGAGGTAAAAGCAGGTTATGTTCACTAAAACCATATGAGTTCTGCACTGCCGATCTGACAAGTTTTAAAATCTTTGTACGATTTTAAAACATGCTGGGTAATGTTGCCAGTATAGAGAAACTTTCAGTGGTTCAATTTAATACACTCACTAATCATATACAGTTATACTATATAAAATAACAATTTGCTGAAGTTACTATGGATTATCCACAAATGGATTGAATGTTTTTTGTCTGAACTTATTTTCTATAAATAGATTAAGATAAAACACTTTTAATCCTGATTTAAATACAAAGCACAAATAATTATGAATCTGTCATCAAAACTAAAATGAATTTTTAAAGGTATTTAACTTTTGAACTGTTTTAGTTTTATACTTCCAGGGCAAAGCCATTCAAAATTTTTTTAATCAGTCTCTGAAACATGTGCAGATTCAGCTCACCATATATTTGAATGTAAATTAAATTAAATTACATTAAAGCTATTTAATTATGAATAGAAGAATCTATAGAAGGATTCACAAGGAATTGTGTCCTCTTAAATAAATCTTTGTAGTGTGGAACTATAAATGACCCTCAGATTTGTGCAAGTTGTGCTGGTACTTTTATGCCTCACATCTCTGGACAAAATCTGAGCAGTTTTCTAGGACTTAATCCTGTTGGCTTTCTGTGACACAGCACAGGGAGTACAAGATGATGAAGACTTGCACCTGTATGTTTGGCACTTGCCAAACCCCCAAAATCTTAATATATTGTATTCTGAATATGGGAGAAATAAATTGGTAATAGGTAGGATGAAATCCCTATGTGCTGCTCCAATTTTGCTTTGAAGGCTTGGGTGAGGCTTAGAGGAGATTGGTGGCCCTCTTACCCCACAAGGGTAAGTTTCATTCTGCTTGAATGTTAGCTAGCTTAACTGCACACCTCTTTTTATTGTGTTGTTTTGTGGTTTGTTCCTCCTCCTCCCCCCCCTCCCCCCCCCAAATACTGTACTACTATCAGCCAAGAGTAACTTGAGGCTGAATTCAGGACTGCTTTTTAATGCTTTCAAAACATTACAGGAATGCATCTGATGCTTTTTCATACTAGCTTCTTTTTTTTTTTTTTTAAGGCATTTAGTAAAACCAACAACTCCCTGAAAACAGCAGCGTGCTCGTGCTGAAGCTGCACAGAACAAAGGTTCTGAACCCAAAACCGAAATGCTGGGCTACAGGAGAGGCTGCCTGACAACTCTCTGGCTTCAGGCCTGTCGCCATCTAGAAAGTTCATTGTGTTAATGTAGACAAGTTTTGTTCCACTTGTATTGCCAAAAATCGTATAAATACCAGAGCCCTTTGGCTTCTCCTGCCCTGAGCTTTCTGTGTATTTATCAGAGCTCTCTGTCACCATTTTCTTATTATTTGACTCCTTTTCTGACACTTTTATGGATTTCTTATGAATGACTACATCTTCTTTGCATGTGCGAGAATGGGTAACAGTTTTCTCTTGTCATTTAATGGATATTTAACGCTTCTGCATTAAGCAATATTTTATGAGCAGGTTTCACGTGGAGTGAGAGAGGAAAGGGATAGCTACTAGGCTAATATCTCAATTGCATCCTGGCTCTGAGGCTTACACTGTTGCCACAGAAGGCCATAGCATGGGCTGAGAGGAGTCCTGTTTGGGCACTCATTGGGTTACAGAGACATTAAAGGATATTAATGGCCTTACAGATCTCATGATTAATATCTATTATGAAGCAGCAGACACAGAGGATTCCCCACGTGAACTTTATGACACTGAGTACCTCTCCTTAGTAAGTTTATTAGGGGTGAATACGGGGAAGCTTTTACATTCAGTGCACAGCCCAGATAGGTCTGTGCATGATTTCAAATTCTCCCTTGTGTGGTGCAATTTGATCATTGTGCTGTGCCACCAACTGCTTGTCCAGCTGGTAAAAGATATTGTCCTGAAGGCTTTCAGCATCTCGGATATCTACTGGTTGGAGCTGAAGTGTAGGAGAAATGTGTTACACTTTGCGGCCTATTCTGTGCCCTCTGCATTGCCTCACCTCATGCCAGTTCCTCTTCCTTGTGGGGCCAAGCCCTGTATGAAGAGCTTTATCTGAGACTGTGAATAGCCACACTCTAAAATGACAAAAAACATTTTGAAATCTGATTGTGTATTTGCCGAGGGATGTCTGTGCACGTTCTTTGCCACGTACCTTAGTGCAGCCAAACACCAAAATGTACTTGGCAAGTGGGAGAGCATGAAAGCTTACCTCCTCTCATCCAGCCTGGCAAGGTACTGCTCAAAACTCCATCAGTTCTCTTATTCTTCAGTCCCTCAGCTTGAACCAGAAGTCATCTTGGTTATGTATGGCTAGTGTAAACAGATAGGTGCGCTCTTGGGGAAAAGTTGTAGGAAATCTGACTGTAAAATTTTTGAGCAAGGGACTAACCTAGGTATGTCAGACTTCATGAAATTTTAGAACCTGTATTGTTTGACAGCGTGATACAAGCATGGCCCTTTATAATGGTGTTTTATTGTGAATTATCTGTTGAGAGCTGATACATGATCACGCTGCTTGTTTTACACAGATCATTAAGCAACTGTGAGATCAGCAGTAGCCTTGCACTGGAATAGTTTCCTATTTTAATTATCACAGCTGCATGTTTATTCTGAAATATTCAGATTCTGAAAATTAAGCTGGCAGCTTAGATCTACCACTTGTCACCTTAGTGAAGTAGGAAATTCTGTGCTTTTGGACTCTGCGTTGTGACTTGTATTTTATTTTTTACATTAATTGATTGCCATCACAACTCACATGGGTCATTTATGGTAGCTGGTTGTGTGACGTTACTATCAGTTTTTCTTTGGTGTCTTGGAAAAGTCATCAGAGTTTGGTTTGGGATGAGTCACATGTCTGAGTCAACAGTATCTATATATATATTCTTGCATTATTTCCAAAGAGAAAGAAATGGAAATCAATATTTGAAAATAATTAGATAATAGCTGTACTATTTAATGTTAGAATGAATGCAATCTTTCATACCAGATTGTTTGATTTACTAAGATAGAAGATAAAAATCACTTTAATTTCATAGAGAAATTTCTTAAAACAAGTATGTATCATACACTTCAGTAGTTAAATCACAAAATTTGTATAACTCTCCTAGATGAAAGATTATAAATTATCCTTGTACAGTGATATTCTACAAATCTGGGAAGAACTGTGGAGTATAAAACAAGAGTAGAAAAAATTGTTTAAATTTAACGTGAACTCATTACAAGACTTGTGCAACTTAAAAACTGAAATAAAAGATGGCATGCTGGTTTTTTTTCTGTCCCCAGAATATCATTTTCCTTATAAATTATATTATGACTTTAACAATATTGAAAAAACCCACATTTATATTTTTTCTGTCTGCATGAAGATTTCTCACCTTTTTTATTCTCTTACCTTCTATGTGTTCAGATTTCATCTCCAGTTAACTGTAGTATCCTTTGAAATATAACGGAGTTATATAATTTAGATGTATTTTATGGACAAGTGTTTGCTTGTTTATAGTTTTATAGAGTAATTGCAAAGCAGTTTCTCAGAAGCCTTTATCATGGAGTTACAAGGAGGAGCTAGGACACAGTGGTGATGATTTGCCAAGTAGACGTATTATATACTGTTGAATGCAGAGATAAAAACGCTCATCTTTGCTGAGAGTTAATGAAATGGACTTTCAGATGAATATTGTTTTGACAAGGCAAATATTCAATGTATTTCTCTGCTGAAAGTCCCAGTCTTTCCTCTCAGCAATGCAAAGTGCAGAGGTGACAGAGAAGTATCCAGGCAATGGGAGGTACTGAAACTACAGAACAGCTTTTGTACTCCAAATAAAAATAAAAGTGGGTTCTTTTCACAGTCCAGCCAGTCCAGCCTGATGCATATGCTAGCAAAATAAATCAAGTTCTGGCCAGCTCCATTTACCAGTAGTTCTGTAACTATCCAGACTATCAAAAGAGGGGTTTCCTATGAAACTGCATGTGACACGGAAAGCAAATTAACGTGTGGTTTTATTAACAATGATTATCTGATACTATATATTATCATTATTGTTATTCTAAAAATTACTACCCACTAAGTGAAAAATGTCAGAACAGATTGGCAAGGAATGTCTTGCGAGTATGAATGAACTTAGCATGTGCCAGCCACGGGTAGGTGGAATGTGCCACTTAACAAATTCTTCTATTTTTAGCACCCTAACCTTCTTCATATGCTTTCAATCAGGAGACGAGCCTTATGTATGTGAGGCGGCCAAAACAAGCTGCCAGTTGTGGCCTTTCCGTTAGCTTTCCATGGTTTTAGCTTGCAGACCAAACGCCGAAAAATCCTGCAGCAGCTGGCTGCGGAGTGCTGGCCCGTTTGCTGTAGCCATGGTGTGGAATTTCTCTGTGTTGAGTATATTTAGACAGCAGCACACTTACAAATGTGTTGTAAAATTGGACGCCTGCCGGGGGAGGCTTGGGCCTCCTTGGTTTACTTACTAAGCCTATGTTTCAATGGAGAAGCAAATTTGATTTTTCTCCCCCCTCCCTCTCTTTTTCTTTCTCTTTTCCCTCCTCCCCCACCTCTCCTTTGCTAAAGAGGCATCAGTGACTGGTGAGAAGAACTGACCAACTTGACCTCCTCTCCCACTGGTGGTCATGAGAATAATACGGGAGAAGGTCAAAGGTTAGCTTTTGAATACTCTTAGGAGCTAATTTATTACAAGGAGGGAGTTTCACATTGGCTGAATTATTTTCTTGACGAGAAGACCACACTTGAGTTTGTTTATGCCTTGTGTTCATTGGGAGTTCTCTTTAGGAGCCTTTCTATGCACCTGTGCAGAGCACAATAACAGCTCTTTTCTGCAGGGCGGAATAGCCGACAGCCGGAGAAAAAAATGGGCTAGCCTGGAGCAGAACCTGGAGGCTATTTGATTACAGAATGTAGTCCGGAGGGTTTTTTTTCATTGTAACTCCTTTTCCCCCCCCCCTCTTTTGCCCTTATCCTGTTGCTGGATATTTTTTGGCTGGTGGAACATGGGGAAGCTGGGATGGGGGAGGAGTGAAGGAAGGAGAGCACGTTTGCACAAGTATCTTGCTGAGAAATAAAGGCACGGATCCTTCAGGAAATAAGGATCTGGCTTACTTGGAAGTCAGCAAAAGTAAGAGCTGCCGTTCTCTCAGTTACCACTTCCATTTGCTGTTGGGATGCAAGAAAATGATATATTCTGCTTGCATTTCTAGTTGCCTTAGCTGCCTAGAACGCTGTGATACCTTATGAGTTCGGAAATTATTTGCCTAGATTTAAGTTTCCTGGCTACACTTAGTCTCTCTGCTGCTCAGCTACAGCCCAGCAACCTACTCTCTCAGTCATTCCTCCTGGTTTTGTACAGTGTCTAGTGATACCTCAAACATCACTTACAGGCAGACAAGGCAGCTGTGGCTGCATATTCTATTGAGACTCCCATTATCCAGCAAATCTTGACCTATTGCAGTGATTTTTCTTTTTACAGAACAACCCCTAGCCTTTGTTTGCAGATTAAAGAACGTCTGTTGTGTGTTAGGAGATGCTGTACGTTAGGCTTTCTGTGCACTGAAATCTGTAACTTTGCCTGAATGTTCTACTGATTTAAATTTGTCCAGATTGTTGGTGAAAAACTCTGAAAGCCAAAATTATGTAAACAAAGCAACTTTCTTTTGAATGCAGTGGGATTAGCTGAGCCTGCTCAGCACTGGAACCTGGGTTTGTTGGGGGAGTTTTACATATTCCGCATTTCCAAGCACCAGGACTAGGTAAGGCTCTAGCTTTAAATGTGCTCATTAGCTTTGTCTGTTTAGGCGAGGGGGCTGAAGCCACTTTGGGGGGCTCGAGAAGGGATTATGTAGTTCCTGGAGCTGTAGTCAAATTTAAGGAAAGCAGACTTTCTGCCCATAACATTTCTCCCTCCCTCTGCAGTTTACATTTTGTCTTAAATATTAAGACACTTGCCTGTTACAATTTTGGAGAGAGATTTACAGCCATTTAGCAGATACTGCTGGTAAACATTTATACCTGTTAGGTTATGTGATAAAAGGCTCATCTCCACACAAACAGATACAACAGCAGGCAGGGGCACCCCTATAACACAGACAGAGGAAGGAGCCCCCACCATAGGCCCTGCCAGGGCTGTCACAGGGGAGCGTCAGCCCCGCGGTCCAGCATGACCCATCAAGGTGAGTCTATGGGAACATCTCTCCAGGTAACCTCACAGACTGAGGGTGTCACTGCCTGGGGGTATGGAACTCATTATGGGGTGCAGGGGAAGAGCATCTTGGGATTCTACAAAATTTACTGTGGGATATTTAGTGGAGGAAATGGAGGTGGAGAAAGGGAGAGCTCAAGGTGGTTTGGGGAAGTGTGGAAAATAGAAAAGGAGAGAAAAGGGGTTGGTCACATGTAAACAGTTGATTGTCAGTATTTGTCTAGCCATGCCTTCTGCCTGATCAGCACAGTCTGTCCTGTCTTCTTCTTAAACTCCACTCTTTTTTGAGGGACTCTATTCTGTGTGCAAGTGTGCATATAGAGGTCAGCAACTGGAGTCAGACCACGAGTTGCAGGGGCTGTACATCTGTAGAGCCCGCAACTGGTGTGAATGAGGGTTTGCAGGTCAGTGTGTGATCGCTAGCCAATGTGAAGCAGACTAGCTGGTGAGTAGGCTTGGCAAGCCAGGTAGAGGCCAGAGGGTCTGTGAGTTGGCAACTGTAGGGATCAAGCCATTTATGAGGGAGATGGCAGGGCTTGAAGGTCAAGCGAGTGTGTACATATGCGCCTCTGTGAGACAGCTGGAGATGAGAGGGTCTAAGGCCCGATTACTGAGTAGACTGAGTGTCTAACACCAGTTACTGGAGGAATCTATAGTGTGTTTGTCTGTGCATCTGTTGGTGTGTGCAAGGGTGACCTCTACCAGCAGCTGGAGTGGGCTGTGGGCCTCAAGGGCTTGTATGTCCAGGCCAGCTACTGGAGAGATCCATATTGTATACATATGTATATGCTTTCCTGTAATGGACCTTCATCCTGATCAGCTAGCGAGAGGAACAAGATAAGGCCATTGGTGCTGTTTGCATGAGTGCTGAGTGTTTCTGTATGGTGTTCTGTGTGGCTGGCCGTGTGTATATGTCTGTATTTGTGGTATATATGTGTGTGCCTGCCTACTGGGAATACACCCCTACCAGTTGAACCTGCTGGCATGGAGCTGCAGCAGCCTTGACTGTCTCAGGCTTCTGGATTCGGCAACTGAGGAGTTTGTTTAATATCACCTGAAGGGGGAGTGAATTGCACTGCTGGGTGCCTGGCGCTGACGGTAGTAAAAAGTCTTATTTTAGGCAGAACATTATCACAGTCTGAGCTGTGATGATAAACCCACAGACCATAGTGATGAAACTGAAAGGAAATACGTATATTCTTCTGTAGATCTGGAGGGAAGGAAAAAAAAAAAAAGACATTTTTCCATGCTCTTTGAACATGTGGAGTCAGTGATGAGTCCCGCAGACTTCAGAAGACAGGCATCATCCTGGCAAAGGGGTGGACCCGGTGGTGGTCTAGTAACAGGAGAAGTTAGATCTCATTTCCGCCAGTGCATCTGACCAGCATCCTGAGCCAACTGCTTTTCATTCTAGATACATTGTCCTGTGTAATAGGAAGACATCTGAGAAATGATGCTGTCTGTGCTTAATGAAAGGTTGTAACTGAGCATGTGCTAACCATTGCCTTGGCGCTGCTCATTCCACATTGTAACACTTAGGCCTGCCCTTTGTTCTCCCTCTTTTGTCCTTCAAGTTGTAAGATCTGCAGGCCAGAAACTGTCATCTCTTCCACTTGGACTGTGTCCACATCTCTTACAGCAGTATAAATTATAGTATCTATCTGTCAGCTGAGGTTACCGTTCTGTGACACCAGTTGAGACTTTGTAGGGCACTACTAGAGTGTAAAAGGGAGAACTGGAACTGCATCGTTGTTGTGGGCAGCAGCCTGTTACCGACACCCAAGCCTGTATTAAAAGTGTGGCTCTGCTTTATTATGTATTTGCTCTGCTGTTTCACATGCTGTTGGTTTTGCTATGCAAAGTGCTGTCTTTTGTGAACAGAACAATCATCGCTGGTTCGTTGGGGTTCAGAAACACGTTGATAAACATAATCAATGTAAGCAAAGCTGAGCAAACCTGTTCTAAGTGCAAACTGGCGTTAAGCAAACAGGTTCAACATAGTGCCCACATCACTGCTGTTGGGGAGCTGGGGCTTGGCATAGCTTAAGGTTTTGACTTCAGGATAACTTCTCTCTGTTGGATTGCATGAAGTTTACTACATGCCGAACTTGCTTCCGTTTTCTTCACAGAGGAAGGAATTTTTATGCCAATCCAATTCAACAGCCAAAATAATACCATGATAATAGATTATGTTGATACATAAATTTTGTGGAGCGAAGCAGCACTTTCATTACTGCTTACACTAAGTGGAGCCTGGCCTGTTTCAAAGTGTTCATGTGTAGGAGGTAAAATGATATCTAAAGTTTCAGCTGCTTCCTCAGAGAGTTGTCAAACAAGGATCCTACAGTGTTCTCCAATATTTCCTTTCTGATCAGCACGGACATGTGTACAAATGTACTCCCTGCACTTGATTTCCTCAGAGATATAAAGCGCAGGCTCAGTAAACCCAGAAGTTTGAAATTAAATTGGTTGCAATTTATATATGTGTTTAATATATAAAAGCTCTAGTTCTATACAGAATTAAATCTGGTTTCTAATTTAATTAACTAACCAGCAAATAATTACATACATCATCTCATAAGCTTACTTAACATTTTTCTTGTTCATGTGTAACTGCAGTTTGCTTTATTCCCTCCTGGGAAGATTTTCTTTCTTTTTCTTCCCTTTCAAAATACAACTTAGCTGAACTAAGTGATAATGAATATCAAGTAAAGATGATAATCTGTGGTTTTTTTCCACTTACATGTTAGTGACATTGAGAGTCTGTATAGACTGCTCACATCACTTTTCTCTTCTTTTTCTATTTCCCTTGTATTCCACTTGAGGAAATCTTGATTTCTAGGAATGAACTTACAGCTTATGATTGATAGTAACTTTTAAAATGTTTCAGTGTTACAATGTTTTGCAGAAACATTGTGAAGCCTGGTAGACAGTCTTCATGTCTATTCTACTTTGAAAAGTCACATTCTTCATTTTTATTTATAATCTCTTACCTATTTTTAGAATAAGCAACCTGCCAGACTGAAAATTGTGAGCAATGAAAGTCAAGATAGATTTTATGATGGCTAAAAGCTGTGTAAAAAGAGTGAACATGGTCATTTTATAGTGGGTGATCTACCCTATATAACCAAAAGCTTTAACTTGTGTAGTTACAACTGTAATCCAGAAGCCGATAATAAAATTATTCTTCCTGGAATTTTGTTCCTTCACAAATAAGCTATGTCACACCACCTTATTCTCAAACTAAGCGCTCATAATATTTGACAACCTAGGGAAAAATAACTGTTGCTACATTTATTTATGTGTGGTGTTATTCTTAATTCTTGTAAAGACTGCTTATTGTAAATTTATAAAGAAAAAGAAGCAGCTTATTGAGCAGATTTTAGTTATTTATTTACTACTTCTAAAGCTTTTAGAAGAGAGGGCTCTACATGAGTAAACACAGTGTATACACGCACACAATCACCAACCCTGTAAAAAAAAATTTTTACCCTCTTCTAAGGGAAGAAGATGCATTTCTGCAATAGTCAGTCAGTGAAGTGGAAGAGATTGAAAATTGTGTCTTCTCTATAGAGCTACTAGTTGCTTAGCTGATGTGTCCCTCGATTGTATGCTGAAAATATCATACTACTAGCAGCCCCCTTTGGTCTGGCAGGGATAGCTGAAATTAAGGCTTTGAGTGGGTGAAGGCTATTTGCAAGATCTCCTGCTGAGCCTGCTAAGACATATATTGTGGGGCAATTTCTGGAGTTTTGCCAGTTGCAAACAGGAGGCCCCCAACAAGCCTATTAAGGTAGGAATGAGGTTGGAATGCCACACTTTGCTGCACTCTGTTTTCCCCTGTCCCTGCTCTGCTGACCACCAGAGTAAAAATAAACCAGAGGAATTTTTTTTCACTGTAATGTCTGCCATCCCTTATTACATTTTGTAATTTATAAATAGTTCATCTGATTAACTGTGATTTTTTTTGTTTTGTTTTTAATACTTATGAATAAGAAATATTTTCCCATTGACCTCCCTCCTTGTCTCTGCAAGTAGCAGGACAAGATGACATACATCTACTTTATTTTATTATGAAGCTGTAAATCTTTATTGGCCTTTTGTTGATGTAGTTTAGGAGGATCAGAATTAAAATGCAGTTTTTACATACCATTTTAATGTTTTTAAGAATGTTGTCATTGGAAAGTCCTGTCAAACTCATTTATGGTTCAGTAAAGTGTTGTATCTTGGTTCCCAGGCCTCAGCTACCCATTGTGAGACTGATTTTCATGTGCTACTGTATGGTGGAAAGCGTGGCTTATGACAGGAACAGAGTTGTTGCCTTAAAATTGGGAAAGGCTACTGACTTGCCGTAATACATACTGACAGTAAGGGATTTTAGAGGTTGGATGTGGGTGTCCAATAAGGAGGTTTTCTAAAGAGAAATGTTCTTGGATTTATTAAAACAATAACTTTATGGGTCTGGAGCAGGATCCTTGCAATGTGGTATAAAGCATGAGATGCAGAAGTTTGGAAAGTTTTTTTTTTTTGTACAGGTTGTTCATCTTGGAATCATTTAGCATTAAAGTACTCTACTGTATGTTGCACACAGATGTGGTTTAACGCACAAACTGAATAGCCTCTTGCTCTTTTCTTCAAGGTTTCAGAACTAGATTTTATAGGTTTTGGCAGTCTGTACGTAGAAGTTTCAAAATTGTTCTATAAGCAATATCTTGTGGTCATAAATTATCACAACCATTTTAGGTTTGTAAAAGCCCTACATAAATCTCCATGTAAGCACAACAATAAAAATTGCAAATGTGTTTAGTAATGTTTCTTGGGTCACCATTGCTCTGAGTTGTGTGTAACAGTACCCTAAAAACTACAACTGGAAACCTATCTTATTACCTATTTGTTAACTCCCACCATAACATACTGCAGTAGTAAAATCACTAAGCTTTGCTGTTTATTGCCCTTTTGATATGTGGCAACATAAGTGGACCACAGGCACTCCAAGATAAAACAGGAGGAGGCATTTTTCAATATTAATAGTGCAGATGTCAGATCTTTGCCTCCTCGGAGCCAACAAACCAAATTTGATTGTTGTGGGCTTTCTGGGAAGTTGACTTCATGCAACCTCTGGATTCCTTATTTACTGGTAGAGAAAGCATTGCTCAACACATGGCTGGCATCACTCTCAGTCATTTTGGAAGAATATTATCTAAATGACTGAACTGTTATTGGAAACATCCCTGCAAGTTCAGCTGTACTATGTGCTTTATGAACTTATAGGAAAACATGGTTCTTGCTTCAAAGAGCTTATAATGAGGTTCAAAATGAGGCCCACCACATCAAAAGAGAGATATAGTATAGGAGGGAAGGAAGACAGAAGGAACTGAGGTGCTTTTGTCCAGTGGGACATAGCAGAGCCATGCCTTTAGTTCCCAAGTGGTTTAAGTAGAGAGTTTTAATTGTGGTTGCTCCAGCCAGTCCCCCTTTCCATGTGTGTGCCTCAGTCCGCAACAGAACTTGATCTGAATCCAAAACCTGCTCTGCTTTCCTTAGCAGAACCGTGACCCAGATACATTAGCAGCTGAACAGCTGCAGAGCACCAGACTCTGCTGGTGAAGGAAGGCTCTAAAGCAACCAATCTGGAAGTGCAGGCAGCTGGATAAGATTTCTGTTGTGCACCTGATCTACTGTTGCAATTACATTTCATATTGTAGCTGCAAATAAGTTAATAATAATCTCCCCACGTGCATTTTTTCACACAGTTCTCTAGTCACCTTTTAACTTTACATAAATGTTATAATCTGAGGAGCATGGCAAGGCTTACCCAAAGGATTCTCATTTTCCAAGTAGTTAGTGAAACAAAATGTAAAACTCTGTTCTTCAGTTAATGATAATGCCAGGATCTCCTTGCAATAAATGGACTATGATCTGCAGAGTAGGTAGGCCCGATGATTGACAGGATATGCTGCAGGAAAGAGTGACTCTTTAATGTATCTTGGCTTTTAAGATCGATAAGAAATATAGAAAACAGATTGACTCAAATGGAAGGAGAACTTTGGATGACTGAAAAAGGTGCAGTAGGACTGTTGGTTAGAAAAATGTCTATGTGTGATTTTTTTTTCTGAACAAGGAATATTATTCTATACGACTGTGGGAAACTGAGTTCCAAGTTCCTCCACCATTGTCAGCAGGGCATGCAGCTGAACCTGAGTCTCCCATTATATACTCAGTAAATGACATAGCAGGTAAGGTATTAGAGTGGACACGTTCTCGTTTTCATCAGAGATTTCTTCCTGAGGCTGAGAAACTTCCCGTATCACAACTGCTGTGAACATACCCTTTGGAGACTTTTGGTTTCAGCTCATGATGGTTTCTCACAAAACCACCGCAAAACATATTTTTTGAAGCTGTATTCCAGAGGTGATGGTTGTGGTGATGGCTGTGGAGGGTAGGTCAGTATATATATACTACAGCTGCATCTCAGAATAGAAAGAATTGGTGCATCATCCTAAGCAGCTCGGAGTAACTATTTCTTTTCCTCAATCTCTAGAATTAGAGGCTGCACATCCTAGAATAAATGACGTAGTTAGAAATTGGTGTAAAGTAAAATTCACTGAAACATAGATCAAAATCATCCCAGCTGTCCATTTTGTTCTACCGTTGACAGTAGGCAACCCTCTTGCTCTATGATCCCAACACCCTCATATTTCTTATTCCTTAAACTTTGGTGAAACCCTGCGTGCTCAAAGCCTCACATTATCAGTAGCCCTTTAAGGCTAGCTAAAACCCGTTTAAGAACAACTGAGCCTGTTCCTATTGGATTTACTGTGTCCTCACTGGCAGATGATCTTTCATCCTTGTCTGTGTGTCGGTGCTTCTGAAACTGCAGTTGCTGCAATACTGTTTAGTAAAAGCAGGCCTAGAGGCACAAAAAAAAAACCCAAAACCCCCTTGTGTAAACAGTTCACTGACCGCTGAAATATTTTGCAAGCAATGTATATTGCAGGTAGATTTCTGCTCTTCCAACTATTTCTAATGTAGAGAATTACTCAATGTAGATAATTGTCTTGCAAAAAATAAAATAAAATTGCCAAACCTTCCAGCTAATACTAGCTAGTAGTTGTTCTCTCGCACAATTTGGTTTGAAACAGGACCCAGGAGATAAAAGCAGCCAGCAACTTGGCTGCATGGACAGCTTCTGTTCGTGTGTTGAGGTGAAAGCTCTGGCTGTCCTGTACCTCTGTCCTGCCCAGTTCTAGTCTTGGCCGTTCAGTGTGAGAGTTTGTGGGTTAAGTTCAGCCATTGCCATATAATAGTGTCACAACCCCCCGCCAGGTCACTTTACAGACGTCATTCTGTAAGGAAGGGCTAAGGAGAAAAGAAAAACTCACCCTTCCATTCTTTTGCCCCGTGCACTGACTGACCTCTTTCATTCCCAGGTAAAGCAAGCAGATGCATTCCCTGCTTTCCACTGCCCCTCAAAAGAGATAAAGAAAAATTATATCTGGGAGTGGCTGGCAAGAAGAAAAAAAAGTCGTTTGGAGTGTATTTAAAGCAGAAATTTAAACCAAAATGCATGTCAAAAGATGCAGAGGGCGCTCAGACACCAAAAGAATATATGCTGCATTGAACTTCTCTTTTTTAATTTGTGTCCATGACATTCTGTAAACTGTCTTTTATTTTATATTTAAAATTACTAAACAAATGATTACACCTTCACTTGAAGGTGTATGTCCGATCAAGTGAAAATCCTTTTTTCTTATGTTGCATAAACTCCAGACAGGATGCAAACTGTGCTTCTAGGGTTTGTTTGCATTTTGGGAGGGGGGAGGGTGTTTTTTGTTGTTTTTACAAGAATGAAAGCTACACAAAGGAATACGTAAGGTAATGTGCGTTCCTGAACTCTAGAAACGGCAATAATAGTTGAATGGTATTTTAAGGATGAAAGCCAACGAACACTGTATACAAAATATTCCATTCTTTCTTAGATATACCATATCTAGAATTATGACAGTGTTATGCTTGGAAATGTAAATTGTTCCTTTGATAAAATATTTAAAAGTAGGTAAGTTTGTTCACTTGGATATATAAAGCCAAAACTCAGCACCACATCAAAAGAGAGATATAGTATAGGAGGGAAGGAAGACAGAAGGAACTGAGGTGCTTTTGTCCAGTGGGACATAGCAGAGCCATGCCTTTAGTTCCCAAGTGGTTTAAGTAGAGAGTTTTAATTGTGGTTGCTCCAGCCAGTCCCCCTTTCCATGTGTGTGCCTCAGTCCGCAACAGAACTTGATCTGAATCCAAAACCTGCTCTGCTTTCCTTAGCAGAACCGTGACCCAGATACATTAGCAGCTGAACAGCTGCAGAGCACCAGACTCTGCTGGTGAAGGAAGGCTCTAAAGCAACCAATCTGGAAGTGCAGGCAGCTGGATAAGATTTCTGTTGTGCACCTGATCTACTGTTGCAATTACATTTCATATTGTAGCTGCAAATAAGTTAATAATAATCTCCCCACGTGCATTTTTTCACACAGTTCTCTAGTCACCTTTTAACTTTACATAAATGTTATAATCTGAGGAGCATGGCAAGGCTTACCCAAAGGATTCTCATTTTCCAAGTAGTTAGTGAAACAAAATGTAAAACTCTGTTCTTCAGTTAATGATAATGCCAGGATCTCCTTGCAATAAATGGACTATGATCTGCAGAGTAGGTAGGCCCGATGATTGACAGGATATGCTGCAGGAAAGAGTGACTCTTTAATGTATCTTGGCTTTTAAGATCGATAAGAAATATAGAAAACAGATTGACTCAAATGGAAGGAGAACTTTGGATGACTGAAAAAGGTGCAGTAGGACTGTTGGTTAGAAAAATGTCTATGTGTGATTTTTTTTTCTGAACAAGGAATATTATTCTATACGACTGTGGGAAACTGAGTTCCAAGTTCCTCCACCATTGTCAGCAGGGCATGCAGCTGAACCTGAGTCTCCCATTATATACTCAGTAAATGACATAGCAGGTAAGGTATTAGAGTGGACACGTTCTCGTTTTCATCAGAGATTTCTTCCTGAGGCTGAGAAACTTCCCGTATCACAACTGCTGTGAACATACCCTTTGGAGACTTTTGGTTTCAGCTCATGATGGTTTCTCACAAAACCACCGCAAAACATATTTTTTGAAGCTGTATTCCAGAGGTGATGGTTGTGGTGATGGCTGTGGAGGGTAGGTCAGTATATATATACTACAGCTGCATCTCAGAATAGAAAGAATTGGTGCATCATCCTAAGCAGCTCGGAGTAACTATTTCTTTTCCTCAATCTCTAGAATTAGAGGCTGCACATCCTAGAATAAATGACGTAGTTAGAAATTGGTGTAAAGTAAAATTCACTGAAACATAGATCAAAATCATCCCAGCTGTCCATTTTGTTCTACCGTTGACAGTAGGCAACCCTCTTGCTCTATGATCCCAACACCCTCATATTTCTTATTCCTTAAACTTTGGTGAAACCCTGCGTGCTCAAAGCCTCACATTATCAGTAGCCCTTTAAGGCTAGCTAAAACCCGTTTAAGAACAACTGAGCCTGTTCCTATTGGATTTACTGTGTCCTCACTGGCAGATGATCTTTCATCCTTGTCTGTGTGTCGGTGCTTCTGAAACTGCAGTTGCTGCAATACTGTTTAGTAAAAGCAGGCCTAGAGGCACAAAAAAAAACCCCAAAACCCCCTTGTGTAAACAGTTCACTGACCGCTGAAATATTTTGCAAGCAATGTATATTGCAGGTAGATTTCTGCTCTTCCAACTATTTCTAATGTAGAGAATTACTCAATGTAGATAATTGTCTTGCAAAAAATAAAATAAAATTGCCAAACCTTCCAGCTAATACTAGCTAGTAGTTGTTCTCTCGCACAATTTGGTTTGAAACAGGACCCAGGAGATAAAAGCAGCCAGCAACTTGGCTGCATGGACAGCTTCTGTTCGTGTGTTGAGGTGAAAGCTCTGGCTGTCCTGTACCTCTGTCCTGCCCAGTTCTAGTCTTGGCCATTCAGTGTGAGAGTTTGTGGGTTAAGTTCAGCCATTGCCATATAATAGTGTCACAACCCCCCGCCAGGTCACTTTACAGACGTCATTCTGTAAGGAAGGGCTAAGGAGAAAAGAAAAACTCACCCTTCCATTCTTTTGCCCCGTGCACTGACTGACCTCTTTCATTCCCAGGTAAAGCAAGCAGATGCATTCCCTGCTTTCCACTGCCCCTCAAAAGAGATAAAGAAAAATTATATCTGGGAGTGGCTGGCAAGAAGAAAAAAAAGTCGTTTGGAGTGTATTTAAAGCAGAAATTTAAACCAAAATGCATGTCAAAAGATGCAGAGGGCGCTCAGACACCAAAAGAATATATGCTGCATTGAACTTCTCTTTTTTAATTTGTGTCCATGACATTCTGTAAACTGTCTTTTATTTTATATTTAAAATTACTAAACAAATGATTACACCTTCACTTGAAGGTGTATGTCCGATCAAGTGAAAATCCTTTTTTCTTATGTTGCATAAACCAGAGACAGGATGCAAACTGTGCTTCTAGGGTTTGTTTGCATTTTGGGAGGGGAGGGTGTTTTGGCCTAAGATTTTCTGACAACTGTCTGCAGTACCTCAACATCCCCATGTAATAATCAAAACTTTTCTTTCTTCTCTTAAATTTAGGCTTCATAACCTAGCTTGATCAAAATAGAGGTACCTTCGCTTTCTTACTTCTTTCTCTCATATATTTAAGACACATTTTCAGATGTGATCAGCATCCAGCACTAAGAAATCTGTTGTTTTCTGTTCACTAGGCATTGAAGTGTAAGATTTGACTTTTTCCAACTCCAATTATCTGTGCTGAGTTTCTTATTGTTGTTTGCCAGCTTTTTTGAAAATCTGTCTTTGAATATGCCTGCATAATTAGAGATAGTATATGGAGCAATACCTAGAGCGAAGGGGGATTCAATTCTCACTCTCATTTTCATTTTTTAAAATGTTTATAGCTTTGCAAAATGTTTTCATTTAGGCTGAAACTACCCACTTCTATTGTTGTGGAAGAAGCATTTTCCCAAAACTTAAGCCTGTTTAAATTTGCTTTTCTGGCTCAGAAAAGTACTTTGTCATAGTATGCATACATAGAAATACACATACATAGTATATTTTAAGTTGCTAGCTTTTTTTTTTTTTTAATTTATTTTGAATCTCTTTTACCTCACAGGATTTTGGTGCTTTGGAAGGGTCATAATCCCAAGTCATACATCTTAAGAAAATCTGTTTTGATATGACTACATTATAGGGGTTTGATGAAAACAGTTTGTGCATGTACACCGGCCTTTCTTATACTTTTCCCCTCTTTGATCTTTGTCTTTGCAAAGATCACTCACCGTTCCATTGATCCTGTGCATATAAGTATAAGTAAGCTGAGTTGATTTTCATTTGTGTTTGTTGAGCTGACAGATATGGTCTGCAAGGTGAGAGTAGACTGCTTTTGTGCTCTGCAGCCCATATGTATATATTCTAGTTACTAATGTTTATTTCATAGTTTTTCCAGAAGCTATAATAAGGATTTTGTTTAAATGAATATTCCATATTTGTGGCATGTGAAAGAATGAGAAAAAGGCATTAGTCTAATCCAGCTTTTATGTATCACGGTTGAACTGTACCAATCATACTTTTATGGTTTCCCGAGGAGACAAGGTTTATGAGATCATCCTCTCTGTGTCTCTGTTTTTGTCAGTCTCCTCTTCCCTCCCTCTCCCTCTTTCTCCCTCAGTCCTCACCAATAACCTTTGAACCTACTGGCCAAGTTCAGTCACATTTGCTCGAGGAGGAGAAGTCTGAAATATATTAAATTCCTAGAGGTATCGTGAATACTGGCAGTCAGGTAGTGGAGAGAAACTCAAAGGAGTTGCCCTCCAAGGAGGAAAAGGCTTACAGTGTAAATGTAATCTGTGCTAAAGTGCAGATAATCCACACAGGGGCAGCTCTAAACAAAGACATTGTTTCATGAGTTCTACTGTTCGTAGATATTTTTGGTTTTAGAGTACTAAATGTTGTACTTAGCATCAGGATTAATCACATAAGTGCTATTGTATGGGAAATTTATGGGAACATTTTGCAGTCAGACATTAATTTATTTTCTTTACTTATTTGCAGACTTCCTGTGTATGTGACACCCAGCCAGCTGGTGGATGCATACACACACACTCTTCATCAGCCGTTCAGGCTGAGCTTTGAGAGGTCAGCTCTCGACTGTCTTGGCTTCCTTCTGTTTCTACTTATAAACAAACAGTAAGGTGTATTAACATGAAAAGTAGATACTTTTTACAAAGCTGTATAGTAGGATGTGTTGAAAAGGTGAAACAGTTTCATTATGAATGCCTCTTACTCCTTGGAATATAACTGTGGTACTGAATGCTCCTGCAATCCAAACCCATCTTCCACAGATATAATATCATAGAATCATAGAATCATTAAGGTTGGAAAAGGCCTCTAAGATCATCGAGTCCAACCGTCAACCCAACACCACCATGCCCACTAAACCATGTCCCTAAGCACCTCATCTACACGTCTTTTAAATACTTCCAGGGATGGTGACTCAACCACTTCCCTGGGCAGCCTCTTCCAATGTTTAACCACTCTTTCAGTAAAGAAATTTTTGTTACTAGAAATACGTTACTAGTGCGCTACATTTTCCTCTTTTCTCTCAGATGGGAGGAAAACTTGCCTCTTCTCCTATGTAAGTCATTGATAATACTCCAGGTGATTCTGTGATGGCAAGCACAGGCCCTGGCTGAGGGTGAACTGTTTTCCCACTTGCCAATGTCATCAGCTCTGGGAATCAGTGGATGCATCCAGGGTGGCTCCACAGACACCACTGCAGAGTAGAGTCACTCAGGCTGTATGCAGTAGCCATTTGCCCAGAGTTTTTGAATATCCTGCAACATGGGCTGCTAGACATCCAGAACTAGTAAGGATGGTGATAGTACGTAAAGCAATGCAGGAGAAATGATAGACTTGAAAGAGGAAAAAATTGGACACATTTACATGGTTTTCAAAGGCCCACATTTAGGATTATCTTCCCAGGTAGGATTAAACAATAACAACAACAGTATGTATGTACACACACACACACACACACGGTTATATGCATATATATTTTTTATTTTAATGAACAAGCTACGTAGGATACTCTAATTGTCACCGTCCAGTGTTAAAGTTTTCTCTTTTCTCATGTTGTCTGTACATCACCAAACTGTAATAAAAAGGCCTGGCTGTGTGGTCATGACTCACTAGCAGCTGATCTCAGCAACTATGCAGTGTTTTTTATCTCAGAGTGAAAGGAGGATTTTTATGCACAGAGCTGTACTTTTTGATATTTAATATTTCAGGTCTCATTCCCACTGACAGTCTGGAGTAGACAGGGGTCATGACTTAACTTGTCCGTGAAATAAATAGAACACTATTGATGCTATAAAGATAAGTAATATTCATTACAAAGACCACATTAAAGTCACGTACTTGAAGAGGCAAGTGTTTGGAAACCAGGGCATGCCAGATTTATAATTGTCTTTGTGATATTAATTCAGTCACTACACACATAAGCATAATGATCAGAGCTGGTTGATAATTCAGTAACAGATGTTTTGTTTATGCTTCAGAATGCATTAAATACTTTAGAATTCTGTAGTGACATATTTAATGAAATATAAAATACCTTAGCAAAAATAAAAAAAAGACATCTGTTTTCCTGTCAAAGTGATACCTTGGCAAGACTGAAACCACACTATTTGTTTCAGTTAGCTGCTTATTTCAAATTGGTAGCAATTAGGAATGCATTATTTAATTGTCTGGCTACAGTTTCATTAATGTGTATGGAGTAGATGCAGAAGAAATCTGTTTGCATGTTGAACTTCTGTAGTTCTCTCATTCAGGGTGGGATTTGGTTACCTAAACATAAGTATCTGTTGTTATTTGAGACACTAAGGTATCCCACCTGGCTCCCGGCTGCTATTTCTGAAGGGTGCAAGTCCCTAATCGATCTTTTCTCCTGTCTGTAAGCCCTGTGCAAACATTTCAGATGCCTTATAATGTCTCAAATGGCACTAGTGCTTACACATAAACAGTTAACAACACACTTAACTGACTTTGCAAGCTGGAAAGTATTTTTGAAGTGGAGTTGTATGTATAATAATGCTCATATGCAGATTTTCTCACATTAATGTTAATCCAAATAAGAACAGATCACTTGTATATCAGATGTCAACATCTTTAAGTAGTCTAGCACTGCAAAATTTTGTTAAATGGAACAAGACGTGCAGCAGAAAGAGGAAAACACAGTACATAAATGTGTGTAACTGGACTCTGTGTTCCTAGGGAGGTGTGTGGGCTCATACATAGCGAAATAATGTAGGGCAACATTCTTGTGAACAGAACAGTGGCAATACTGATACAAACCAAAGGCCTATCCAGCTTCTGTCTCCATCTGTGGTCAGCAGCAGATGCTTAGAGAAGATCATAATCAAAACAGGATAGGTGTACAGTGCTTTGTACTTAAAAGCCCTCACTAGGATTCTGAATCCTTCAGGAATATGTCTAGTTACTTTGAATTCATGCAGTCACTTTTTAAATCACTATCCGATTTACTCACCCAAGACCACTGTCGACTTTGCAATCAAATATATAGGCATCCCTGATTTACTAATGAACTTCTCAGGAGGATAACGGAATATTATTCATGTTTCTGGTTTCATCTTTTGGTTTTGGACCTACAAAGAATTCATAATAATTTGCCCAAAAACTTTTGGTACAGTATTTCTCGATTTACCATCAGACATGCAGCTAGTCTAATTTTTCAACACTAAAAAAAGTACAATACTTTTTTGGTGAAATGAGAAGTCTCTTTAAAAAGCTGTGAAAAGATTTCAAAACTTTCTTTTCACTCTTTTTTTTTTTTTTTTCTCTATTCACCATTTTATGCCCAAGCAATGGGCTAATTAGAGATCAAGGAACAACAGACCTCACAGAAACCTTGCCCAGAAGGATGAAGGTGATGAACTGGTGTAAAGTTCTGAGATGTGTTTATTGCAGAGTGATATACAAAACACAGATTTTCTTGAAATCTGTGAATCGTAATTATTAATCTGTTGGATAAAGTATGAGTTGAGTTTGCATGTTTGTATTCTTCTCAGAACTACCCTTCTAATTTGAAGGCAAGGAGTTATAGCATCTCTAACTTGTTTATCTGGTATTTGGGAGATGAGAGTTTTACACCAGTTCATCACCTTCATCCTTCTGGGCAAGGTTTCTGAGGTCTGTTGTTCCTTGATCTCTAAACTTATTTTTGAAAGCACTGGGCTTCGGGAGTTGACTAATCAGGAGATTGTAGAAGACGACTATAGCAGGCCACAGACCTTTGCGAGGTCTTCAGCTCATGAGCATTATGTTGGATTTGATTTCAAATGTCAAGGCCTCTTTGAAGTCATTAATGCAGCAGCACTAGCGTGCAGCAGTGAGGTCAAGGCATGGAAAACTCTTCATTACTGGCTACAGACTTTTTTCTTCCCTGCAGGGACACGTTGCTCTGAGCTAGCTAGTTACACGACCTTATCTCTTTGGCCTTCTGGTACAGATGTCTGTGCGTGCTGGTCTGAAGCTGAGCTGCTAAACTGGTTCGTTCAGCTAATGAGTTATCAATACTTGAAATAGGTTCAACAGCAGAGAGAATATACAGGAGGGGTGAGAGCTCATCTTGTTAGGTATGAGATCATGTTATTATTCAATAAAATTGTTATTTTGCAACCCTGCCTGCCTCAGGTCACTGAATGAGAGAAGAAAATAATTTGCAAAATTCAGTGCCTCTAAAAAGGGTCATAGATAATCCATGAAGTTCTTAAATGAGTTTTTATATGTACCCAGAGAGGGGAAAAAAAACCAACACAAAAACAGGGTACATGAACCATGTACAGGTTTCTACAAAAGAACGTATGTAGGATGGGGATTCTGTGCTTGGTAATTCAGCTGTTGTTGTTATGTTGTTGTAATTTCAGCAGATGGGGTTTTGCCTACTTCAGATGTTTTCAATTTAAAACCTTCCACCTAATGTGTCTCTTTTTCCCCATCCTTGTTTGACATGAGAGAAGGGAAAGGGTAGGGGAGCTTTCCATCTATTTAGCTTTCACCATTTCTAATAGATAAACTATCAACAAATGCAGTTTTGTTTTAGTACTTGATTAACCCCCCTGATTTTACACAGCAAAACATACTGAGGTCTCTGGTAATCTTTTGAGTAATTGCTTATCATTATCAGAGTAAAAAATTACTCTTGGACTATAGTTTGTACTTATGTACAAACAAGTTTTAGCCTTATTTTGCACTCCTTTGACATTCTGAGCAATAAAGGCCTTTGCATAAGTACAGTTGCACTGTACCTTCTTTCCCACTTATTCTGAATGAACCACAGGTTAATGTAAATGCCATGATTTCATACTCGGGTAATAGCTTTTTTGCCCCCAAACCAGATTCCATAGAGGGGTTTTTGGTTTGGTTTTGTTGTTTGTTTTTTTCTTTAGAGATCCTGTCTTTGAATTGTTGATGTTTTCCATTCTTTTCTGAAATAAGATACTGTATGCATTAAATGACAGAATAAAAAATAGGATGCTTTGAAACTCTGCTCTTTTCTAAGCCAGCATATCAGTATTTGCTTGTATGTGTTCAGGATTTACATTGACATTTTCCATCATCTAAATGTAGATCCAATGTATTCCTTAATTCTTGCAATAAAAGGTAAGACCTTTGATAAAGTAGAGGCCTTCTGCATTCTTCTCAGATGATTGGCATACATGTTCCTATTCTAGGAACACAGTATTCTATTATTTTAAATACTAGTGTTCATCTCAAACAATTCTTAACTCTCAGACCTATCCTTGGGGTGGGTGAAGGGCAACAGAAAGTATAGATATGCACATAACTTAATGACTGAGCAGAGGAAAGGTTTTTGGGGGCAAGTATACAAGAAAAAGAGTGCTCCTTTTATGGTTTGTTGCTAAGACCGACATACAATTTATTTGGTTAGTTTAGTTTTCTCTGTTAAAAAATTATTGACAAAAGGTCAATGTGTAACTTTTCCCATTAAATTTTAGGAAGAGTTTACCTAAGCATGCCACAGTATTTAGTAATCAAATAGTCATTAATAATAATTCTTTTCTGGAATTCATGGAATTCTGACCCAATAGATTTTATACAGCTTTTGTTATCCATGTTCAGATGACTTCAAAATAAAATATTTAAATAATTAAAAACCAATTTTAATTGAAAGCAATTGGTTAAGATTTAGTAGGAAATATTTTAACTAACAGCAGTTGTTGTCCATAGGCATGAATGTGTAGCTTCCCTGCAAGGAAATCCAAGCAGGCAACTGTAGAGATGGCTCTCCCTCTTGCCTTTTCCTCTCCTTTCCTTTCTCCTCATTCCATGTTGTTGAAGAGCAGGATTCTTCAAAGCTGTTTTAAATTCCAGATTGTGTGATTATGGAAGTTTGAACAAATTCAGGGTTGTGGCTAGATGATTCAGCTTTTGCTTCTGCGCTATCCAGCAGAGGTTGTTGCTCTGCGCAGGAATGATAGGGTTGGAAATAGAAGACATTAGGAAAGTTGAGTTTTGTGACTGCTTTGTTAGGGAAGTGTTTGATTTTTAGATGTTCCTGGGTCTGTGCTACTTCTTGGACTCCCCATATCTTCATTACTGACTCCCAGTCTTCATTTAGTTAAGCAGCAAATCTTAATGACTAGCTAATAGTTAAAATGTTTTGTCACAACCAGAGCTGTGTATCTGTAATCTCCTGGCTAGATGACTACATTGTATTCTACGAATGGAAGACTTTGGAGAGTGCAACAGGAATACGTAAAAGCCATTTTCCAGTGGCTACCCCAGCTATCCACTGCTTGTGGGTAGCTTGTTTCCTGTACCGCTTGTTTTATAAATCCTTCTGCATCCTTGCAGAATTCCTGCATCTGAAAGGATAACCTCAAAAAGCAACAACAACAAAAAACAACAAAAAAACCCAGATAAAGTCGGAACAGCTGAGCTATACAAAGGTTGATAAGCCAAGTAGACTCTGCTCACAGTGTTTACGCTTATTTAGAGAGTAGGTGGTTCAAGTGACCAGTGACCATAGGTTGACATATTGTTTGCTTTCCTCCAGAAAGCAGTATCTTGTCCTAGTATTTAAGATCAGCTGTTAGCAGAACTTGGATTAAGACATGCGAGCTTAGGATTGGCCTAACTCTTGCTTCCATCTGTGTATATTCAGTCAACATTTCTAAAATCCCTCCCTAATGCAGCATACTTATTTCTATAGCCTTAATTGAGGGCAGGGAAAGAGTTCATTTATATGGAGTACACACACTATTGAAGTTGTGATTAAGAGACTACCCAAGGCGAGCTTTGTAAGGGAAGGGTAGTTTCTTTGCTTCGGCTAACTCATACAATTAAAACATAGGGCAAAAAGTCCCCAAAACTTTCCAGTACAGCAGCATCATCTGTTCCCAGTATTTCTGTTGGTCAAATCAAAAGGTGAAATCTCTGTAAATCCTTGTCTTGTTTATACGGAAGCAAATTGTGCGTGCTATTTTCATCCAACAGCTTGCAGTACCTAATAGGTGAGCAGTAAGGAAAATAATTTTTTTCCATTCAGCTGTCCATTGGCTTCTTTCAAGTTTTGTTTTTATTCACAGGAAGCAAATCAGAAACATGTAATTTTTTTGTGAGTACAGTAGTGTTTCTCTGTATTGAGCAGTTAATCAAAACTTGTCTGAACACACTGACTTTTTCGAGGCACACACAGAGCATTTTACTCTTAGTACTGGGAGGTGCGTATCAGTTGGTTTTATTTGACCTCATTGACAGTAAGAAGAAACAAAAAAGTCTTAATTGAATATAATGCTTGGACATTATTAAATAGTTTTATACTCTAGAAGTTTAATTAGTTAAAACCACTGTGTAAAATGTTGGGTTTTTAATCTTACTTGCAGATTTATTTCTTCAGAGTTCCCTCCAGACTCTCCCCCAAACTCTCATACAGTCTTTGCCCAACTCCACCCTGACCAATTTTTTGCACATGACTCAAAACCAAACTCTTATCCAAACTCAGCAAACCCTGTCAATGTTGGTTGTTTAGATCTTAAAAGTTTCCATTTGAAAATTTTCAGCTATGTGCAGATGGTTCACAAAATGTCCAGAGGAGACTCTAGAAAAGTAAAATTCTTCTCCACTGATTTTGTAAATGTGTATACAGTTAGAAACAGAGTTTTGATTTAGTAGGCCTTTAAAAATACAATAACATGCCTTCTACAAAATTAAGTCCCAGTACAGTATTCATACTGGGCATTTGCTGTTCCCTACAGATCAGTGCCCGCTAGGATACACTGCTCAGTGTGTTTATAAAAGAAAAAACATTGCTAGTTGTGAAAGAGAAATGATGTCTCAAGAATTAGACAAATCACTGCATAATTTGCCTTCTGAAGGTACAAAGGTAACTTACACATTGCAAGAACAGAGAAGCAGCAGTGGTCTATTTTTGCACGAGCTCTGTAGGTGACCACAGCGTGTGTATTAGAGAAGAAGAAAGGATGGGGTTTTGATTGGAGCTGTGGCTGCATTTCTCAGCTCTGCTACAGACTTCCTAATATCAAGTCACCTGTAACTCTGCTGAGATTACATGGTATCTTACTTCAAGTCCATGGCCCACAGCTGCCCTGGGCTTGAATCTTTTATATGGTCAATCAAGAGAAGTAATCAAGGCCTTAGACCACTCCTTTTCATCAGCCATGTAAGTGCTTTTGAGTCTGGACAGCATGCTGTGTTGATTATTGCTTTCCTATGCTTATGCACACCAGAAGAGTCTATAAATATTGGAATTAATATGTATAATATATCTGAACTCATGATTTCATTGTTCAGTATGAACAGAGTTGCTGTAGGGCTTATTTTTGTCCTTTTCAACCTTGCATATGTAGCAGGATTGGACAAGGCATGCTTTGATTTAGCTTGCATGCACATCAAACCACAGGCTTGGTCCAGAGGGCTTTTGTTTGTTTGTTTGATGGGGGGAGGCTTATTCTTTTAGATTTCTGTGTACATTTTTTTTAAAGGCTGGAATCTTTATTTTTCTGTAACGCAGCAAACAGGGAGACATTAAATCCCAACCTATGTATAAATTGGCATGGGTGTGAACCATTAAGACATTGGGCTTAGACCTACATGGGGAATTATTTTGTAAACAAACTTGAAAAATAGAAAGGTAAATTCTACTGGGAAAGGTAAAAATAAAATAATATAATGTTATTTTGCCTCAGTTTTCCTGAAACAGAATATGTGTCTGTGTGGTATTACTTTCTAAACCTAGTTTCAAGTGTAATGCCATAGAGAATGTTCATAGACATTGTTCTGAAGTGATTTATCCTTTAAATCACAGCTGTCTTACTGCCTGCCTTCATCTGATCCTAAAAGTATAAATGAACTCCAAGGCTTTGATCTGGAAGGTTCAAAACTCAAAGGAGATTTTCAAGGGCTTTGAAGTTGAGCTCTAGAAGGGACAATGCACTGTGCACTTATTCACTGGGGGAGTGCTGTCATCGTACAACCAAGCCTTTGCCAGTGTAAATTCATCACAGTGTTTGATGTAGCACTATTACATTAGTATTCATTTTGGTTTAGAGTTAGAATACAGAAGAAAAGGAGCTTTTTTTGCTGTTTGACTCCATTTGTTAATTGAGATAAATATACATTAATTTTCTTTTGACAGAATTTTTCAGAATTAAAAAGAAGTGTCTCCTAGTATCACCCTTTCCACTGTTAAATAAAGTTCTGAGAAACTGTTCAGAGAGATTCTTACAGAGATCAGCAGTTTTCACTAAATGACAGCAGACAAGAAAAATTGGTGTAGACTTTAAAAAAATGCCTTGTGAAGGCCTCTTCCAAATTTAGAAAATGCCCTGTGCCCTTCGCTTGATCACATAGGCAAAAATCCTGTGCTTGCAAAAGTTGTGATTAAAGTTACAGAGGCTGCGTGTTTACATGGTGTTGCGGGGTGACATTTGTAGAGTCCAATGAGCAATTGATGCCTAAAATGTCAATCAGAATTCTATTACTTTCTTCTGACATAAACTTCTGAATTAGAAATGTGGATTACAGCCCATGGAGATACAAAGTGACTCATGTGGCTGAGCACACCTTCACCATTAAATCAGCAGGCACTGAAGGTATCTCTGGATCTGAAACTACTATCAGAAGAGCAGAGTAGGATAGAGAAAACACTATGTGAGTTTCCCCAGATAACTTGAAAAACACATTTTGGTTATTCTGTCAAAAACTTTGGTGTTTTAGTTTTTGGTCTATGCCTTTTAGATGGAGCTGCATGGTACCTCATTGATATGAACATTTGATTGAAACCACTAAGCTCGTAACTTTCATGACCTGAACCAGATTAAAATAGAAGCTTTTACAGATAAAAGGCTTGTAGGTTTATCTTTTCTCCTACCTACCCCGAAAGAGCTGCAAACTTCTTTCTGTAATTTCATGGTCCTTTTGTTGGAAATGAGTATCATGAGACTGGGGATAATGGCATGCTGTGACTCGGTGTTTCAATAAAGACAGGATTATGATGATGAGGCTTCCCCCCCCTCCCGTCTTTGTCAATTGGTATGATAAATAAATAAAAGTCAGCTGGCATGTTCCTCTTGATATTTCAAGTTGATACTGCCTTTTTCTCACTCCTTGTTCATAACTTAGCTGTTCTCCAGCATTTGTAGCTGGGAAGTACTCATTTTATGAAAATCATAGATTTTGTTCTCAGTTCATCAAACAATTCAAAAATTTGCCTAGGCTAACTCAATGATCACTATTCCTTATTATGGAACAATTTCCTGGTCTTTGCATGCAATTGTTTCCTAGGCTTTTATAGTCTTCCTTTCAGAATTTCTGCTTGCTCACAGGTACGTTATAGCTCAAAGGGTTAATTTAATCATGTAGTTCCCGTTGCATAAAGACTTGCATCATAGCCACCATCTTCCCACCTGATAAGTGGGCTGGATCCTTAGCTTGCTCCTCTGTTACTGAACTTACTTGGAGCAACGGGTTGTCAGCCCTCATCAGAAAATATAAGTGCTTTTGGGAGCGTCTGTGGTGCATTATCCTGTCATTTCAGGGAGACATGAAAGTCTAGGAGGAAGAAGAATATTTCATATCTGGTATTTCATTCCCCTTTTGCAGCTTTGCTTACCTGTCACACAGAGTGAATGAACTTAAAGCTTATTGGCAACTGCCTTAACTGCAATTCCCTATACATCTTATGACAATAACCCAGTTAGTGTACATGGATGTGATCTATGTAACCAGATTAATGAATTAGCTACTAGTCAACAGGTGCTTAAGAATGATAATTCTTAAAAAATATGATATCATTGTTTGGAGGCCTAAGAAACATGCTGACCCAGAGAGAGTGCAATCAATAATACTGCAGATTTAACCAGTCCCATGGCTCATAGGTCTGTGGGACCCTCTGCCTGTAAGAAAAGGTGTCTCTGAATTAGCATTTAAATTCAGCTTAGGAGTCCAATTTGAACTGCCCCCATTTACTGCACTTTAGTATGTATTGTATAGCACTGTCCAAGCATGCAAATGGATTTATTTTGATGAAGTTAAACAAGAAGATGCATCCTAGCTGTAAACAGACCTTTAGTACACAAATCTAGACTAGGTCTAGTCAGAGGTAAAAACCCGACATGCATATAGTACACGTCAGTTCCCTAGCAGAAAATCTTGTTACAGAGCTAATCCTTTTTTGCCGCTCTACTTGCTAATGTAAATATAGCCAAAGTGTAGCAGGGTAGCATACTTTTCCTAACATATTCATCACTGGAAGTGATTGAATTTTCAGTTTAAACCATTTGTGGCCAGAAGTTTAGCTGAATGTTTGTAATGCTGAAGGAGACCCTACAGAAATGTTTACCTCAGCATTTCTCAGGACATTAATGCTGCTTGGAACGCAAAACAGGACATTGTGCCAGATGCAGAACATTAGTGTAAAAGTTTATATTCCTTCAAAAATGTTACTTGAGGCATACTATATTATTTTAGCAGTGGTTAATTAAGCCTGGGAAAGGTCTGTCTATGCTAATCCACACACTTTGTGTCCTGAATGGTGTTGGTCACCCTATTTTTACATGGTTGATGACAATCTAATGATCAGTGGTGTCTCATGGATGGAAATTTTGTTTTGCTTCAGTCCACCTGATTTTCTCCAAGTTTAATGATGTCTCAGGGTTTATACTACATTCCATCACCACTGCAACTAGACCTTCTAGTCTAATACTAGTCTTGATAAGTAGCAAAAAATAGCTGCCTGAAAGTCCTGCCTCCTTGTGCTAGTTTGGTAACTAAGAAAAATGTAACTGTGTGAATAAACATCCAGAATGTTATTATCACATGGGATTGTTATGTGATATTTAATGTATGATGCTTACACATATTAGTGCCTGTGTGTATTTCAAAATGAAGCTTACATGTCCTCCTACATCACACTACAAGCCCTTTTTTTTCCTTCTAAGGCAGATTTTGAGTTTCTAAACTTGATAACTTTCCTATCAATACCAGAGTTTACCAATAGGAAAATTATTTCCTGTTCATCTGGAATGCTGGAAATACATCAAAGCAGATGTCCCTCATTTGTCATTTTGTCTAAGTGCAGATTATTTTGATGCAGGATGGATGAAAAGAGTGTTTAGGCCTCATTTTCTGGGGCACTGGCTGAACTTAGCCTTCCAGCTGCTATGGAGCTCTACAGTTTCTCTCTGGCTCTTCCCAAACCAAGGAAGGGCTGCAGAGAGGAGATGTAATCAGGCTGCATGTGGATGATGAGCTACGATGTCTCTTCTCCATCCAGGCAGCTCCACACTGTGGGAACAGTCCCACATCACGAGATCTGACATAGGGATGCTTAAACCAGAGTGGATAGGAGAGGGCTTATCCCTCCCTGTGCTGCCCCTCCTATCAATGCTATACCCAAATCCTAGCTGCATTATGAACCTGCAGGGGTGCTGTTGCCACAAAAAGCTTTTATTCTGCATGATCCTAGGACCCACGGACTGGATGGATATGCTGGCTGCAGACACTTCCATGTTGGAAAGAAAGACATGGAAGAAGAAAAGCCATAACTTCCCTGAAGATTTTTTTCCAAAAAAAATTTTATTGTCACCTCTGTTATGCTTCTACATTTTATCTTTACCTATGTTTCTTTTTTGCATTATAAATTTTCCTATATAATTTCATCTCTTAATTAATATTAGTATTTTTGTTACTCTGATCTGAATACATTCTTTATAAAGATTTTATATGTCTTCTATATGCGTAGTGGCCAAGAAGTAGGGATGCTTATAATGTTAGATTTTATTCTCCTCAGGGTGTAGCAGTTGTGAGTAAAAGAAGTTAGAACTGTCTTTAAACCATAAATAGATCACTACAGGTCATCACTATGGTTTAAAGTAGATATACTGTAATCCTCTGCCAGATTATTCATTTGTCCTTCATGAGGAAAAGAAAAACAATTTGAGAAAAAAAGAAGTTTTGTATTGTACCCAAGGAAGCTGACTGGTGATTTGGGAATGAATATAGTGAATTGGAAGGAAATTAGATAAAGGGTTAACTGTGCAGTTGTCTAATCCATATGAAAATAGGTAGAAAGTGGTGTGTTGGTGGGGGTGGATTGGTGTGCAGTGTTTGCCTAAAGTGTGCATCTCTGGTGTACTATCAGTGTGTATTGGTAATCAGACTATAATATTTGTGATTATGAAAGCCTAAAATGTGTATTAGAACATACAATGAAACCTTTGAGTATATTTCCTAAAGTTAATTGAAGTTTGTATGGTTGTTCTGTTCAGAGGCTGCTGTGTGTGTAAGCTGTATAGAAAAAGAAGGTAAGGGCTTGTAGAAATAAGCGTTCATGTTAAAGTGGGATTTTTCTTTTGGATTGCAAATGTTCTGTGCTTGCATATTAGTTTGCCAAAGGTTGAGTCCTAAAGGCTGGAAAGACTGTTATAACATTTAGTTTTGTGTAAAAGGTAGCCTTTAAAGCCACTGCTCATATTTTCTGAAGTAAATTGCACAGAATTTTCTGCATAGCAGTGATTAATGTGGTTTATTTTGCAATAATGCTCAGCTATCTCAACCAAAGATTGGGTGCAATTGCATGGGAACATTTCTTCCCCCCCAACTCCATAATGATCTTCCCTGGATAGTGCCTGCATGTGGAGTTAATTATACTGATGTTAAGTAATTATATTATTGACATTCTCCTTGAAACACAGAGAATTATTTCCAAACTTTCCAATTTTTTCATACTTAGAGGCACAAATCACATCTACAGAGTTGTACTCGTGATTTCCATCAAATTTCAGTATCTGTTAATCACTACCTCAGGGTAGAGTTTAATTCTCAGTATCTTCCAAAAGACATTTCAGTCAGATTCCATAACTCTCTAGGTTTCATATAACAGCAGGACAATCTGCGTGAGTAAACAGATGCCTTGGAGATTCCTATCTGTGCATGAAATGATTCTTAATAAACTGCTCCTGAATAAGCTCCCTATGCAGGCACTCTTATTTTCAGCTTCTACTACTTTTCTTCTGTGAGTGAATTCAGGAGAGCTTGACCATTTTACTGTAAAATTAGAAATAAATTGAAGTGCAAAACAGATTCCTCTATGCTAAACTTAGCATTCCTTAATAAGTGTTCGTAATGATTTGATGTTCCACTCCTCGCTCAGGCAATACACTACGGTTCCTGAATGTGAAAGGCTGAGCTAGATTTTTAATTTACTAGTTGAACTTGGAAGTCACTTTCCAACATGAAGTGTGGAAGTGTTTCCATATGTAACTCACCAGCTTTTAGATATCAATGGAACATTTTTCACTAACTTACATGAAAAAATCCAGAAAGAAGCAAATAAAATATTAGTATTAAAATAAAGGATTTATTTTTCTAATCCATTTCAATAGTAGTTGTACAACAATGTGTTGTATAAGATTCTTGAAGTTAATTCCTGAAGCAAAAGTAAATAAACTAAAGCCAACACAAACTTTAGTGTATTTTACTAAAGAAGTAGTTATGCAGAACCTCTCTCTCTCTCTTTCTTTCTCCCCTTCCTCCCTTCCTCCCTTCCTCTCTTTCTTTCTTCCTCTCTTCCTTTCTTTCCTTTCTTTCCTTTCTTTCTTTCTTTCAATAGAATCTGCTCTCCATTAAACCAGAAACTCATTTTTGCATGAGTTTTAAAATGAGTGTTGTCAAAAACTTGTTTTGATAATATGATTTAGGTCTCTATCCTGATTAGGTCCCAATTCAGAAATGGGATTTATGCATTTAAATGTTAGCCTTTCTTTGAGTTATGGTAAGAAAAGATGTTTTCCTGAGTTGAGCTTTCTCACATGGTCAAATTATTTTCACAAATGGCCCGCTAATGTACATGTGATTTAACATGTTCTTCTGACTAACGGTTGCACACTTAGGCTCTTACATAGCAAAAACTTCTTCCAATTTTTGAATCAGCTACTTGAGAAGGAAGTTGGGGAACACCAGGAAACTCTGGAAGTTTTCCTTCTGGGATGATCTGTTTTCTCCCTCTCATCCCCATCTACTTCAGGGTAATAGATTTTCTGAAGTAACAATAGATGGGTTGTTACAGAAAATATTTCAGAAACCAACAAGTCAAGCTTGAAATAGCTTATTGAGAGTTTACAATGTGAGCAAGTTACTTACAAGTGGCTAAATATAAATGTCCTGTAGTAACCTAATTCTCTTACATTGTTTTTCATGCACTGCGTGTGGTTGAAGGGTTGAACTTACACTATTTTATGAAAAGCAAATAAAGTGACAAAAATTTAGGGTAAGTAAAACAAAATTGTTGTCTGTTTAAGCCAAAACAGACGCAAATGTTTAAATATTTTGGTTGCTTTAGTTATAGGATTTTTAACTTGAGGTGCGTATTAACAGTCTTGTTTTCAGAAAACTGTGGATGTCCATGCTTTGAAAATTATAAGCTTTTTCAAAATTAGTTTGCCAAAAATTGCATGCAAGACCAGAATCACCGTGCTGTTGTGAATGTTGTCATTAGTACGCTGAAGCGTGTGAAGTTTTGACAAAGAATGTGTTTCAAACCATTCAACATGTCACCTGTGTTTACAAGGCACCTCATGCTTTGTATTGCCGAGCTTAAAGTAGGCTCTTTTTTAGGTTGAGATTGCTGGTGGCTGGCAGGGAGCTAGAGACTGGCTCATTTTTTTCTGTGCCAAACTAAGTCTGCTTTAGAATTTTTGAGTTTTCTTGGAAATTTTCAGATTTCCACTTAGGCATGTCATCAACATTTGCCTGTTCTGCTAGATTAGTTGAGCTTATTCCTTTTCAGTTCTACTTGGCTAAAGTGAAATCAGTTGCTACAGCTAGTTTTGTTTTTACACAAGTTGTAATTTTCAAGTAACATGAGTACATGTGAACATACACACATGCAAAAGGCTTGAGTTGTAAAGCACTGTTAGAGACTGTTCAAGCTATCCTTCCTGGACTTCCACTATACTGCTGTGTCAGATCACAGCTTCAGTGCCTGTGTGAGCTAAGATTTCTCAGTCTTGATAGGTTATGTCAGTGATTGTGCCCACAGCCCTTTGAGCAAGTTTCCTGGAGTTAGGCACTCCATGTGTTACACCTTTCAAAAGGCAGCCCAACAGCCTGAAGTTTCTTTGGTTCTTTGGGATCAATGCAGAACCTCAAGATAATGCACAACTTTTCTGAGAAGTTTCTGCATGGGATATTAGCCTTCCAGCTTGCAGTTTGCTAGTTCAGAAAATAGGTAACGGAAAGCAGCATATTGCATACTTTCTCCCACAAATATGTGTACTTCCCATAGATTCAAAACCAACCTTGTTCTTGACTCAATGGAAATGTCTAAATCTAGACAAACAATAACGAATCTTATGTGTTCTTCCCTTTAGTGGTTTCGTCACCAGTCTAGAGACTTCTTTAGGTGGATTCAAGGATTTTTGAGGTTTTCCAGGATTGTTGTCCTGAAGGCTATAGCTTGTCTGCTGCATTGTTGAATCTTCCCAGTTTACCTTGTATTCTCACAGTTGGAGTGGCTCTGCAGCCACACCAGTAACTGGTACACCAAAACCTGGTTGTTTCTTCCCCTCTCCTCTCCTGAGGTTCTTATGTGACCCAAGGAATTTATTTTTGAATCCATTCCCTGCCCCCTGCCCACCCCTTTGAAAAAGTTTTGTCTCCTGTTGATACCTGTCATTGATATCTAATTTAGGATCCTTGTTGCTACAGGCCAAAATATGCTAGGCTGCTACTGAGAGAAGTGATCTTGTCCTGGCCCTATCTATTAGTTCCTATTCTTTTCACTAAGTTGTCTGTAATACTCATGCAGCCATCCAGTGAACCCAGACCACAGAACTGACACAACTGAAAACTCACTCAACAAAAAAATAAGCTGATCAGTTTTCTGTCTCATTTATATAATAACTTTGTAATATTAACCAATATGTATAAATGGTACAGAGGCAGATTCCATAGCTCATCAGAAATGGACACAAAATGGACATTTTTATAGTAAAAGTAGGATTTATTTTTCTCCCATTACAACAGGAATTAAAGGTACTAAGGGAATCCAAACACTAATTTCCTTTCTACTTTGCAGTGAGCTAATGCTTTGATGTTACAGTTATTTGGCTAATAGGGGAATTTAGCCATTTGGCTGTTAGGGCCGATAAGAATCAATAAGAAACTTAAAATTTATCTTGTTTTCACATTATTTTACTCTCACATGAATGATACATGCGTGGATCTTTTCATTGTTAGTATTTGTATTATAGCTAACAGAGCTATTGCTATATACGCTATTGAAGAGGTGTGGAAAATAACATTATTCAGTGACTCAGTTGAAAAGTGCATAGGTTTTTTTTATGACTGACTTATGCTAGTAAAATAGAGTTGAAAAAATGTGTATGCAACTTCTCTTTTGATGTGCAGCTCTTCCTTAATTTCTTCTACTTGTTTTTCTGTTCACTATTTGTGTAACCTACGCTTCTTAACTTCACAAGGGTTTGTACTTCTACCTTTTCATATGAGTACAGTCATTTAAATAAAAATAGAAACATTCAAAGCATAAACTTGTAAACAAAACAATATCACCATTTTCAACCAATTCTGTGAAAGTCAAGTACTTGCTTGAACTTTTATATTAAATATGTGCTATCTGGAAATGCTACATATTTCACTATGATAATAGATATGTCTTTTAAACCAAAATGTTAGGGTCCTGAATTTTCATGTGTAAGAATATATTTCCATGGAAGCCCTGCTTATGGTTGCTTTTCAGTAGGATACTATCATAGTTTATAATAGAGCAACAAATTCTCTATTCCCATCACTGCCAAATTTGCCAAAATGCAGGTTCATCTAACAATCTGCAAAAAAGTGAAAATGTGTTAACATCAACGTGAAATGAAATGTCTTGGTTTTCTATTACTATCATTTTTATTTTTATGATAGTATTTAAAAAACTTGATTTCAGGTTTCAGTTTCTCTCAGTAAAGTAGTTAATTACCTCTTTTATCTAACCTAAGTTTAGCATCTATAAATTAGTTAACAAATAAGTATTGTTGTAATTTTTTTTTTAGATAGATGGCAATAGGAAAATGCTGCCTGCTACAAAGATATAGTATTAGTTGATAAGGCATTATCTACGGTAGCCTTAATATAAAAGGTTAAAACATTGACTGGTAAGTTGTTAAACAATTCAAGCATTGTCCTCTTTGGAGTACTTTTAGTCCATTACATTTCATGTATAGTTAATTTATCCCATTCAGCCTATATTAAAATGTCAGTTTTACACTGAGTTCTGAGGTCATGGTTATGTGTGACCTTCTCAGAAAACAACAATGGAAGTGATTCAGGATAAACAAGTGTGGAAAATGCTGTTCAGTGGATTTTCAGTACTCTGTATTTTCAGTAAGTTTTATGACTTTATGAATGTATAGTGCTGTCCATTTAAAAGAACTTTTATTAAGTCTGCGAGACCACAAATTTGATATGGTATTCCTGGCATCACATTGTTTGGCGATTCCTTGACATTTCTGATGAGTTTTTCAAAGGATTGAGTTGTAAAGTGTTTTTGGAAAGTGTGAAAAGTTCCTCGCGCGTTGTCATTCTGTTTGGATGTGAATCACTAGCCATGCCAAACTATTCTTCTCCCACTTGGAAGCTGAATACAGAATGCCTAAGACATAAAAATGATATGCGTGTTTTGGTGAGTGCCTGCTCCTGTAATGCAAAAAGAGGGCATTAAAGTTTGCTATCAATCAAATGTGTTGTGCTGTAGAGGAAAAATGAATCTCCTAGAATATTTTAAAACTAGGCTACAGCAAGTGATGTGGTGCACAGGGGATGGGAGGAGATCGTGGGGCAAGAAGCTAAAACCAAGAGCCATTAATCATGCACTGGACTTCAGAGAAATTTTTTTGCAAGTAAAGCTAGCTCTACAGTAAACCAGCTGTAGAAACGAGTTTAAAGTCCGTGAAGACCGAGATCTACAAATCTGCCTCTGTCCCATAGGGTCAAAGGGCACTTCTCCTGCAGGCAGAGCTGCAGACAGTCCCATAAATGCAGGACTGTTGCCATGACACAGAAAGATTGTCATACAGAGCAGGACGGCAAATGAGTGAAACTTTCTTCAAGCCTACACAAGGGCGTAGGGAAGAAAAGCTTGAAGTGGATAAGTGTTCTCTCTGAAAGCATATGCATCTAAGATACTTGTTCACAGTAATTTTTCAAAGCAGTATCTCAGATTGTTTTATCTGGCCTGCTAAATGATGTGACTTGAAGAATTTAACGAATTGGACTGGGATTCTGCTATTGGCCTGTGGAGAGAGGCACAGAAGTTTGGTTGCATGAGTCCAATTTTATTTTCAAGAACAGAGAACAAATTAGTTGCCAATAAGACTAGCAGATAGATATTTGATTATATTTATATTTATGATTTTTTGCATTGAATTTTCATTAATAATTGTGCTAAGCCACATTCCAGTGGTCCTATCTAAATGAGTAGCGATACTCTCTGTAGGCAATGATTGAAACATACCTGATTTTCTTTATATTTTAAGCAGAATGTAATAAGCACTTGTTTCATGTTATCATTTTTGGTTGTGATAATAGATTGTAGAGTTGATTCTCAAATTTTTTGAGTAATCACTTAGGAACTCATAAATGAAATGTTATAACAAATGTAGATATATAGACTCTCTTCCCCCCACTCAGTACCAGGCATATTTTAGATTAGATTGAGAAAAACTAAAAATAGTTAGGCAACAGATAAACTAGCTATGCTCACAGCAGGAACCATCAACAGTGATGGTGTGTGTGTGAACCAACACATGAAACACATTAGGGAAGAATGGTTTATGGACAGTTGTATCAGTCTTGCCTAAATGTGTTATACAGAGATAGATTAAATAACCCATTAGAGGGCCAAGCCTTCCAAATATGTCTAATGAAATATGAACATGTTTTAGCAGGTTGTCAGTTGATTGAGATTTAATTCCAATGAAACAGTTGCATGTGGAGCAAAGATCAGCCAATGTTTGAGCTAAATGCTCTTTCTGCTACTGGTATATCCGAATGAGTCCGTTCTTCAGGAAAATGACACAGTGGAAGGCTCGGCTGCATAGCATGTTGCACCATGGCATTCCTGTGTCACCCATAGCTTGGTGTTCTCTCTATCAAGGTACGCACTTGATTTGCCAATGGATGATACGGGAAGTGGAAAGCATATTCCTCTTCTTTGAGTTTCAAAATAGCCTTTTGTTGTGGGCTCAAACTTATTAAGAACCTTGTTATTTAAGAACCTAGGTATGGTCCTAACGGATCAGACTGAAGGCCTCACTAGCCCAGTATGCTGTCTCCAAATGTGACCACGAACTGGACCCTAGGAAAACAAAGAAGAAGCAGGGGGAGTAAAAAGTTATCCTTCCCCCCATACTGCTTCTGGCATCATCGATTTATGGCTCACTGCCTGAGCCAGAGTTTATATCTGGGTAATAACGTTTGATGTTACTAACGGAGCTCTTTTCTAAAATTTGCCCTTTTTGTTCCATTTCTATTTGGGCCTCCCTGAAAATATTTATGGCAATGACTTCCACAATCCTGTTGAACCATTGCTTGACAATTTCACTGACTGCTCCTTGATCCTGTCATGTACGTAACACTGAATAATTGTTGCTGCTCTGCTTTCTCAAGACTGTCTATGATTTTATATACACCTATCGTATCCCCCTCATAATCTTTCTTTCCAGGTAAGGAAGCGCATGGTTTTCTAGTCTCTGTTTTTACTTTTTATACACAAACAATTTCCATTACCTGTTATCATCCTTATCTTGCCACTCAATTCCTTTTCTAGTTCTCCTACATTCTTTTGACATTATTTGGAATTACATATCAGTTTACTAAAGATCTTTTGACAGGATCACAAGATCTCTTGTTTAAATACTGTCTCAAAATATTCAGTCTATTTCCTTCAGCACCTTTATTTCCTGTATTTTTATTTAAGAAATAAAAAGCCATGTAGATTATTATGCCCCCACTGCAACATTCAATGATGTTCCTTTCCTTAGATGTTGAAAGTGTAGCTTTCTGTGTGATCCACAGTCAGGGTAGGAAGGAAAGTTTTAGTTGCAAGTGAGCGTACACCCCTGTGTCATGTTCCCATAAATTCAAAAATTCTCTCATGAAAAAAGTATAGTGCCTGTTGCCATCATTATTTATGCTTTGTAGCAGATGTAATTCAAATCAGACTTCTGTGAATGAAGTGGAGAAGGTGTCAGGTGGATTCAGCAAGACAGGGATGTGCTACTTTGTTTTGTATCATGTATGATACAAAAAAAAAAAAGCCCAAAATATACCGATGTGAGAAGATTTAAAGAGTAATACATAATCTTGGAGTGAACAGGGTTTTAAGGTTAGCATAAGAATAATATATTTTTCTGGAAACTGAGTGGAAGACTGCTTTATATTTTAATTTTATTTTGTAAATGTTTCTTTCAACTCGAAACAAAAGATCTCAAAAGATGAGAGCCCTTCTAAACTGTGTGACTTTCCAAGGGTAGGTGGATAACAAGGATGTGTGTTCTCAGTATTGAGCAGTGCTTCATTTGCAGTGTTGTGGCCTAAATTTCACAGTCACGCTTTTTGATTTCTAAAATATGTGGTTTTCTGATATAGAGGTTCTGTCTGATTTCTGCTAGCTCACCTAAAGCAAGTAGTGAAATACTAGTTTCTCACTTCGCAGCAGAGAGAAAACAATCTTAAAATCCCACTTTGGGGAGACAGAATGTACCGGATCAAAAATCTCTAAATTTGCCATCTGCTAAATACTTTGAATCTAAAGGAATAAAACGCACACAGCTTTGTTTCTTAGCGTACTATAGACGGTGTTTAGAACTAAAAGGCGAGTATAAACATGACAAATGTATTAGATGAAAGAGGTATATGCTCAGACAAATCAACTTACTTTCACTTCAGGAATTACCAACCAGTAATTCCTTCTGTGTTTTAAGAGGTTTTCCTTGTGCAACAGTTCTCGAGTACCAAATCTATTTTAAACTGCTATCCCTGAATGCAAGCAAATGGGAAAATCTGACTCAAGAAGAAAACTCAACAAAAAGAGGAAATGGCTTTTGATGCATTTACTGGCAGTTCAGTGTATGTCCTAGTGAGAAAGCAGAAAACATAAACAAATCTTTTACTTGGTCTGATCAGGTTTGGGAATACTATGGAGGCATTTATTTGGAACAAAAATACAATACAGTGGAATGTAATGTTTTAGTTGTGTTTTTGAAAGTCTAACTCCTCCTAACCACCTGGTTGTCATGTATATGTTTCTAAAATAGTAATAACCAGGAATAAGACGTAACTGCAGTTTTGCAAGTGCTTAAGCGTTAAGATTTAATTCCCATGTCACCTGATGATCTCTATTAATTGATAACATTACTGCATCAGAGTTATACCACCTGTTGAGATTAGTTAAAGCTGAAGCCTGTGGCCTCTGTTATTGTAGCAGGGCTTATGATGCTGGACTTTTGGGGGGTTTTTTTGTTCTGTTTTTGGTGGAAATTCTTATCTTTCTTACCAATGTTTTTTAATAAATTCATCTTAAGGTTATAGGGGCTTTTTTCCCTTTCCTTTTGTGTTTTTAAAGAAGCTGGGGCATGTGGCTCTTAGTCCTTCTTAACACTTGCGTTTGAAAGCCTAATAGACAAGGTCAGGAGGGGATGAGTACAGAGGACTACTGAAGGTTTGAAGAACTGAAAATTTGCTCAAAATGTAATAACTTTGGGTGGTCTTCTCTGGATGGCACGTGGGAATAAGCATTTGAAATGTGACTCATTTTCAAACCAATAAAAGGGAAAAGAAGATGGCTTCACTTTATAAGTATTCTCAAGTTTTTCATTTTCAAAAGCAGCAGACAAGATTTTAATTTGTAGCAGATTCCTCCTCATAAGAGCACCAGTCCAACACAGTATGTTCTGAGCTAAGGTTAAGCAGCTTGAAATAGTTAAATTTACAAAACAGTGCAGTAATAATACTTTTCCCTATCCTTTGCCATGTTGTTCTTCCTTCTTTTTCATCTACTGAATAATGAATGAGGGCTCTCAGAGATTTCCACATATATGGAATAGAATATTTTCTATCAATTTATATACATTCTTTTTTGTATTTTGAGACATGAGTCTTTACTTTTTTAACCGTATTTAGATGCAAGAAAAACAAATAATTTGATTTATCTAAACAATTCTATTTTATTTTATTGCTCATTTCACTTAGAATATGAAAAATATGTTAGTAATGAGATTATATAATGCAGAAATTCAGTTTCCAGTGAACTAAGTATATGTTGTATACATAACACCAGAGAACAGAATATATTGCAAATAGAGTATCTCCCCTGGAGGACAGCGTCATTGCATTGGTGAAAAAAGTGCTGCTTTTTCCTTGTGGAGAAAACTCGTCCTTTGAAAAATAGTGCTTGGTTTCAAAAAATGCAAAGGAGGAATTTCATGCTGTGGATAAATAAGTGAGTTTTGACTGAATTCCCCTTTGAAATGGTTGGGGAGGAAAGCAGTGGCAGTATTGAGGGCAGTAACTTCTGCCACGGAAGTCCCTTCTGGCAAATTGTCCAAGCTTTGGTCTCTAGAGGAAATAGCTGGTGCTTTAGGGCTGATGGCCAGCTCAACCACCACAGGAGAAGAGGAAGAGTTTAGTGGCTCAGAATAAGATTCACAACGTCCAGCCACTTCGAATGAAGATATGACTGAGCAAGGCAAGGCCTAAACTTGTATCCTAAGGCCCTGTTGGGCCTAACTCTCATGTACAAGAATATATTTCTTTTCAGCCAGACACAGTCTGGAATAATCTTTTACAATCAAATGCTAAAAGATAACTTTTCAGAAGGATAGACAGCCTACTCATTTTCCTATTGAAAGAGAAAAAAATGGTACCCAATTTTTATATGACAGATTATTGATTAAAACGTTCATGAAGTGGGAGGCCTGGTTTCAGTTCCTTTATCAGACAGAAGAGGTTGGAAGCCAGAACTTCCACCTACTGGGAGAGCACGCTAAAAGAAATACTAATAAATACTTAAAATCAATCATGAGAAAAGAAAATAGTGAGGAGTTGGGAGGGGAGTGTTTTTTTCTTTTTGAAAATGTTGAAAATCTGTTTATGGGGAGGGTGAGCTATTTAAAGGCTTTGCACACAAGTGATACATGTATTTTTTAGTCAAATGGGCAGTAAAGCTAACTCAGAAACATTCGGAAGTGAATCATTATATTAGAAATTTCACGAATGCTGAAGCACGTCAGGTCACTCAGAGAACACTAATCAGGGCTGTAAGCATATTACAAAACAGTAGGAGTGAAATTAGATTACATTCAGTTCATAGTGGTCATACCAAAAGCAACACTTGACACGTTCTGCAATTACTCACTTATGTCACTGCTTACAAATGTTTGTGATCTGATATAATATAATATATATTTGTGGGTACAGTAAGGAGGCCTTTCTTGATGCTATTGCAATAATTTCCTAGGGTAAGCGTGCCTTGAATACATAACTTTAAATTTGATGCAACAGTGTTGTTGGAAGCTGTTTTCCAACAGACCATTCTGGATTGACTCTCTCATCCAGCTGGTAATCATATGGTACAGGTTGTCGTCCCCTCCCCCGCCCCCATTCTTTCTTTATTTTATTGCAAATAAGATTGCACATTCTTACGATAGTTATAGAGTTGCTATTTTCTTGGCTTCCTCTGCAAGCATTTTTTATTGCTTAGCCTTACCCTATCCCCATATCCAGCTCAAATAAAGAAGAAACATTTGCTGGAACTGCAGGAGTAAATGATGACCTGCTGGAGGCATAAAAAAAGTAAGTGAATGTGTGCATGACAGATCAGAGATAATCTGTGCACAAATATGTCCTCTTGAATTGTTGATAGGGACATTTACTGTGCTTAATCCTTAAAAATTATTTTGGTTTGTTCATCATTAGGTTTAGAAAGTCATGGGGGGGAGCAGTAGCTAGGAGTCAGTGAACAAAGAAAATTCAGGAGTTGCAATTCAGAACATCAAGAAAAGGCTCAAAGAACAAGAGGTTTCCAGAACTACCTTTTCCAAATGTGTGTGCAATGGTGTCTCTTGAGGCTTTATCTTCCAACAAAGCAGGGCAAGGTCCAGGTACATGCAATTGGCTGAAGTCAGAAATTTGATGGATTTGTCAGGTGTGATTTCCCACTCAAAAGCTTCTACAGTAGGGAAAAAGACACCTCCTGATACCAAGTCCTTCCCCTTTTCCACCTCAGCCTTACTACATCCTGTTGGTAAGGGGAAGGAGAGGTGAATGGAATTAAGAATGCTCTTTAGATGCTCTTTCCAAATCCCTAATAACACTTTTGGCTCTTCTGCTGTAACCTCTTCCATCATCTACTACCCCACTAGATGACTAAAAATTTTCATCCTTTAGTGAGGGTGTGGACCCATCCTTCCAACATTAGGATCTGCAGCTGCCCAGCTTTCTCCCATCTAGCTAAACTGGATGACTTGCTGGTGGGGCCACTAGGGTTGCTCAACTTCATTTACCCCATTGTTGATTCACAGCTGGAGTAAAGACACCAATGTTTCTGAAGGCTAGTATCGAGAGACAATGGAAGAATGGATAATTTTGTAGCAATTCATGTTCAGTGCAGATAAAAGGTAAAGGCCATGTTGTCATTGGTGATTCAGCCTTGGTCCTCTAAGGAGAAAGAGAAACCTGAAGTCTCCAAGGTGCCCTTCAGTATTCTGCTCCTCTCCCACGAAGGATGCCAGTAAGGAGTATGTAACGTTAGAAATTCCCTAGTAGGTCAGACCATCCAGCCTAGCATTGCATCTCCTGAGAAGGGCAAGAGCAACAGCAAGAGATGCTGTTTAGATAGCACACAAGTATCTTGGCCACTTTCTGTGTCCTTTGCCTTTGTGCTGCCCCACCATTCAGAACTGCTGAATTAAAAATGTTAGAAAAGTATATCCTGCCTTTTTAGTGTGTGTGGGGGTTAAGTATCTTTTGTATCTGTTTATGAACAATTTCTCTATTTTATGTAATATATTTTTGAACCTGCTGATACTTTGGACCTCCAGAGCCTCATGTAGCAGCAAGTTTCAGGAGTTCACCTTCCTCTAGTAATGAAGATTTTTAAAATTTCTTTTAAACTGATCTTCTACTCATTTCTATGGTTGGCCTCCAGTTTTAGCATTGCAGGAATCCAGGCAGTTGAACTCTGTTATGAGTTTGGAGTTCTGTAAGCCTTCTTTGGGCTAAATCAAATACATGGCATTTAAGACAGGACATGTATATATCCTGCCCCAGCCAAATAGTAACAAATTGAAACCTGTCTGTTACAGGCCCTTCATGTAAGTCCTGACTCATTTATTATGGAACTATATGCCTGGGTCTCAAAAGCCTGGTAGGTAAAATGGGAAAGAATCTCAGAATTCACAGAAAAATAAGCTTTACCACTGCATGTTTGTAGTGCATTGTACAGTTCATAAGGTGAATATGCTCCAAGTTGATGATATATTTATTTTTAGCATTAAATTCCCTTTGGATATTTGCATCTCTGAGGACTAGTTCTTATAACTTGTGCTGTTGATTACAGAAAATTTCCTTGTTACTAGAATTTGGATAGAAGATGTTCTTAAAGCTGCTGTACATGCATGCAGCAATTTATACATTCACAGTAACGTACCAGCAGATTGCTTCCTCTCATCACCATCCTGTATTAATATAACGCCATCAGTCATGTAACACTTTTTAGGGGTCTTTATTTCATGCCACATCCATTTTCTGTTTGGCATAAGTTTGTAATTTAGCATCTGTCATAATTAGCAGTCCTAAATCCTTTAGGAAAACAAAAAAGGCAAAAATCAATCTGTATATCCATGCAACTAGGCCAAGAAAGGAAAAGCACTCCTTTTTTTTTTGGAAAAAAAAAATTCCAACATGTTGCATTTATGATACATGACTGTGAAATTAAGACTGCCTCGTACTCCATATGCACAAAAAGAGAGTTAGGATGGTGTGATGAACTTAACTGTGATGTTTCCTAAATTTTTTGTGTTAAATTCTCTAGTAGAATTACATGTTTGCAAAAAGGGGAATAGAGTAAGAGCCTGAACAAAGAGACTGAACTCCACCTTCAAAGTTCTGCTGCAATTTGGAAATTTGAAAATTAAGTATGCAAATCAAAATTAATTCCCAAAGATCGAGGCCATGGACTGCTCCTTCAGTTAAGGCTATTTTCGTACTAGATTACTAATTTCAAACATCTGCTGTTTAAGTCAAAATAGGCCAGAGATTTAAGTTCATTGGTGGTGCAGAAAATATTGAATTGAGTTTTTTTGAACTGCATCTGTCTGGAATCTAATTGTGATTTCATCCAGCTCTCAACTGTAGCAGTATGATGTTAAATTAATATGTGGTACAGTTAAGTCAGATATCAATGTATGAATGTAGTCAGCATGCCAGCTGGATGAAAGAGGGACCTATGTCTAGAGAGAAAAGTTATTGGTTTTTTTTTTCCTGCTATATCTGTTTAAATTTTAAGGATTTTTTTTTTCTGAAAAGGACAAATTGAATTTTCCTTTTTATTTTTAGCTGATTCAAATGGGCATCTAAGCTTTTACCAACTTGCACACTAAGTTGATGCAATTGAAAAATAGGTAACTCTGGATTTGAGCTTGCAAAACAACATAAATGGTTTTATTTTTACTTTTGCATTTTAAATGTGTGTTCAAGGTTTTTAAAATTTCATTTAATTAACTTTTCTTAAAACAATGCACTATGCAATGCAATTTTGGTGGTCATGATTTGAAGTTTAAACTAATTTTTAATACCAATGCCTTCAGTTTTGAACTCTGTTTTTTCCTTGCATTTATGATGCACAAAATGCTGATTAATACAATGGATTTTAGGGGGAGATGTTGGGAATAATTAAACCCTCTTTTTCTTCAGCTTGCTTAGGTTTTTCACTTTACTTGTATCTTTTGTCTAGCTCCTGGACAAGCATTAGCAATGCATCATTTTCAGTTTGGCTGTGGTACACTGTGGTTTTCTGCCTTGCAAAAATATCAGGTCTCACAAAACAAAAGTGTGTCTTAGCATATTTTTTAACCAATGTGTACAATGATTTCATTTTTACTTTCACCAAAATGAAAGGTCTTTGTGGCCAGTTGTATGCAAGTGACAGCTCTGTCATTAAAATGGAATAACCCTGGAGAGGTAGCAAAGGGGAAGATGTTTGAAAACTGAAACTTTATGGTCAAATACTATTTGACCCAGGAACACTCTGTCTAGGGATTCTTCGTGCTACATATGGAGATACAGATTTCTATCTTCAGAAATGAAGCTGTCTGCTAGATTTCAGGTTTTGTCATCAAAGGTGACTTTTTATTACAGCTTTCTTGCTACCGTATAATTTTCATTCCAAGCACGATTACATGGCACTAGTGAATGGTGGGTTTACCTTTCATACCCATACTTCTTTATTTAACTAGAAAAATGGTAATATTTCCTGGGTAGTGAATGTTTTATTTAAATATGGAATGCAGAAATATATCCCCACAGTTGCAGTTACTTTACAATAGCACATTTGACTTCTTTTAAAAAACTGACTTTTACTTTCATAAATTTTTAATTCTGAAAGGTTTTGACTGCTGAAAATGGGCAAAGGAATGCAGAGCACTTAGGCTGTGTCAGTGTGTGAATACTCAAACATTTGTCATTCTCCTTAAAAGTTCTCATTTTTATTGCAAATACTTTAGAAAAGGCTTCCAGCGGATATGTATATATTCATTTGTGTGACCATATATATGAAGAGAGAGTGACCTCTTTAAAATTCTAATGTTAGCAGTGGAATAATAAATTACCTATTTATTTTACCTCCTGAAAAATAAATACATCATTTTCTTATGTCTACCCTAGGCCTCTGCTGAGTAAAAGCAGTGTGATGTGAATCCCATCCAATTTTCTACCAACAATTACATACTCTTTTGTTACATTTCCATCAGGTCTTAAATAAGCCTACCAGGTCTTTACATAGGTTCTTTGAAATTCAGGCCACTTTAATTTAGTGTTGTATATGACATCAGGAGTTTAATTGAGGCAATGCAGTTAGAAATGTGTGTCAGTGATAACGAAACCATTGTTCATCATTGTCAGTGCTAATTAGTTTTAGTGGTGGAAAAAACTTTCATTCAAAGCTGAATTGCAATTTTTCAAAAGCAACAGCGGACAAATAGCAATAAGCATCCAGCAAAGTGAGTTACGACTTTGTCAAAATGACACTTCTCCTGGTGGCCAATGCAAATGTGCAAAGAAGAGCAATGGTGCATGGCTTTTACATCAGTGAGGGCAAATAGCTGTCTGAGATGCAAACTATTTCGAAGTCATCAAGGGAAGAGCACACGTCTTCAGAAAAAGACCCAGTGGTTTGCTTTCGACAGAAGGAAAAATGCAACCTTCTCCTGATCTTAGCCACACTTTCACATGACATCATCTCTTGTGACGTAGATAAGCTGAGGAAATGTGATCCACAGGAGGGTACTGTTGTGTAGATCTGCAAAACTGCTTGGGAAATCATACTCTGAGAGTAGGTTGCTGTGGGTAGGGCAGACTATGAGTTAAGATCAAATTATCTTGTGAAATGGGGAAAATTATTGAGAAAAAAACAAAATAAAAATTATTAGGGACAAGTTCACAGCAGTACACTTGGGCTCAAATGCAAGAATGATAAAGTGCACAAGTAAAGGATGGGGAACAGGAGCAGCTTTATAGAAAAGGGTACAGATGTTATTTCAGCACACAAGCAGAGCATTAGTCAGCAATGTCACGCTATTGCAAGAAAGCAAATACCATCTTGGGATGTATAAACAGGAATGTAACTTTCAAGACTCATAAAGTAATCCCATAAAGCCTCAGTGGGAGTACTGTGTCCAGTATTGGGCAACATGTTTCAAGAGCAAAACGAACAGACTAGTAAAGACTCTAATGGAGAGCAATGAAAATGATCAGCAAGCTAGACAATATGACCTGTGAGAAACCTATTCTTCTACCTAGAGAAGGGAAGCTTGACAATGACTATGACGTTTTTAGAATTGTTGTGGTTTAACCCGGCAGGCAGCTAAACACCACAGAGCCGTTTGCTCACTACCCCTGCAGTGGGATGGGGGAGAGAATCAGGGAAAAAAAAAAGTAAAATTCATGCATTGAGATAAAGACAGTTTAATAGGACAGAAAAGGAAGGGAAAATAATAATAATAATAGTAATGGTAAAAAAATATACAAAATAAGTGATGCACAGTGCAATTGCTCACCACCTGCCAACCGATGCCCAGCCAGTTCCCCAGCAGTGGTCACCACCCCCCAGCCAACTCCCCCCAGTTTATATACTCAGCATGACGTCACATGGTATGGAACATCAGCCTGGCCAGTTTGGGTCAGCTGTCCTGGCTGTGCCCCCTCCCAGCTTCTTGTGCACCTCCAGCCTTC
>NW_008796215.1:543892-550987 GCF_000699145.1 Aptenodytes forsteri | reverse complement strand
TACTGAGCATGATGTCACATGGTATGGAACATCAGCCTGGCCAGTTTGGGTCAGCTGTCCTGGCTGTGCCCCCTCCCAGCTTCTCGCTGGTAGGCCATGAGAAGCTGAAAAGCCCTTGACTAGTGCAAGCACTACTCAGCAACAACTAAAACATCGGTGTGTTATCAACATCATTCTCGTACTGAATCCAAAACACAGCACTGCACCAGCTACTAGGAAGAAAATTAACTCTATCCCAGCTGAAACCAGGACAAGAGTATACACAAAACATGTAAGGAGAAAGGAACTGATATACACTCCATTTCCTTGACAGACAGGATTTAAAATATGGCATATACTATAGCAAGATAGATTTAGTAGAAATCTCATGAGAAACTTTCTGATTGTAGGAGATGCTCTAAAACAGACTGTATTGAAGGTCTTTGAGAGGAGGTTGAGAGAGGCTATATATCAGAAATGCCGTTTGTATAAAGCCTTCTGCCTTAGGAAAAGGGTTTGATTAGATATGTTTCTGAAGCCCTAACCAGGTCCAGGATGGGATGACACTAGTGCAAAAAATATTGTTAATTGGGATTTTGGGTGGCTTTTGCATAGATTTTTGAAATGTAAAGGGTTTTTTTCTCTGCTTTTTTTCAGATACCTTCTGTTCTGTTTAGAAATTATCAATCATCTAAACATGAATGTTTTGAAATCTAATTCTATGCAATTTTATCAAAAAATGAAGTCTGTTAAACATGGCATTTGAGCTGCCCTTGCCAGTTGTGTTTAAGACCTCCCTATTTTTAACTGCTATGAGCACAAAAAGAGTAAAGGGGAAATTTAGGATTTGAGAGAGTTCATTTTCCTCGTATGATTACTAAATCTTACTCTTTCCTGGGGCAACAGAGCCAAAAGTAGCTGTAGATGCTCATGGCTTTATTGAAGACATAGTTGTTACATTTAGTGAGTTCACGAATGCTTTATTTCCAGTGCTAGACTAGGTTTGTTTTATTCCAGCAACTGGGAGCCCTTTGGTGAGACACCCACCCACCCACAGGAGCACATCAGTGTTACCCTAACACAACAGAGGCAGACACAGACCACCCAGCAATATCTGCATTTCAGGGTGGGGCCACTCTTAGGCTGATTCTTTCCCTTCAGTGCTCATTTTTAAAATGCTACCAAATAACATGTTGGAGGAATCTCATCATGATGAGCCAGAAGAAGGTAAATGGTCCAGTTCTGAAGCCACATGGGAGTTTGTCTAGTAGAAATGGTTGAAATAAATCAGTCTGAACTGGGGGGTTTTGCCTGTTTTAAAGAAAAAAATTTAGCCGTGTATTTTCTCCGCTCTCCCATTCTGGACTCTAATCTATTCCTGAACAGCTCCTCCTTTTTATGTTCAGCTGTCACCTAACCTTTTACTCCTGAGTTTTTTGATTCATTTTGACACTTTTTCATTGCATCCTAGGACACCTGGTAAATTCTTGACTGGTGCTCTCTGTCAAAGACTTAGCAAGTGCTAGTATCATCTTCCCAGAAATCTGTAGCGTTACACTCCAGGGAGCTGGTCCAAAAAGGAAAAAAGGTGTCTAATAGAGAAATATAAATAGAATACTTATGGTATATGGTACACTTTCAGGACTGCCTTTTATTCTCTTTCATTGTGTGTGCTGCATTCTCTGCAATGGCAGTGATGGCTATATTGGTTTCAGACCATTGTAATGGAAATGCCTAAACATTTGCCACTTGCTATTTTTCTACCACATTCTTTCTTCTGTTGTGAAGTGTTTCTTTATTGGAAGCAATCCCATTGCTACCTGTTGTCTCCTGTGTGACATATTACTTTATCCCAATGGTAGCCAATCTTCATGGGACTACAAGCACATATTCTTTGTATAGCTGAGAACCATGAGGTGCACTCCATGTACCTTGGAAGTGTTGAAAAGCATTTCATGGATGAGAACTTACATTTGCCACCCCAGGATTTCACTGCTCCACTGTAGGCCTGGGCTGGCTGGGTGTGCACCCAGGAGGTCAGTCTTAGCTTACAGTGGTGGCTCACCTCTGAACACACAAGGGTTGTGGGTCACCCAGGAGCCAGCACAGCTCCAGTACAGGAGGGTTGGTTCAACTGCTCAACACCTTATGTGGCTCAAGAGTCAGAGGCTGGCTGCCACTGCAGTGGATCAAGTTGCTGTGCTGCGGGTTTAGACAAGGACATAACAGGCTAAATCAAAGGAAAACGTAGCCATTCTGTCCTGAGGAGGTATCTACTTCCTGATCGGACAACAGGTAATTAGGGAGAGAGATCTGGTGTATTTGATATTTGTATAGATGCGGTAGCTGAGATTTTGGAGGTTTCACAGCAATTAAAACCACACAAAAAGAAACCATTTTTAAGTAACACTGAAGCAAGCTCACACTGCAGCTGAGAAAACTTTGGTAGAAGCCAACAGCAGCTTGATTTTTCACCAATAGGTGTGTACGGATTTAAATCTCAAGCTAACTACTAGTCTTTTAGGTTTGTTGTGTCGTCAGGCTTCATTACACCACTTGATGTAATACATACTGCATGCCAAATTGTTGGCTCTCTGCAGAACAGCTGAAAAACTTTCAACCATGTTTTCTACCATGATGAATCTGTTTGTACAGTATTGTTTCTTCCTGAAATGTGCACAAAAATATCCACAAAGAAAATATTAATGCCAGAAAATTTCCTGCCTCTTGTGGCTAAGCAGGGGCAAACTAGAACAGTTCAAGGTCAGACAAATAAGTATCTTGAAGTACGTGGGAATACACATTTCATTACCTACACAGTTTCCATACCTATATATATGTATTATTTTTCCTTTGTTTTAGGAAGTCATTTTTTCTTCCTCTCTTGGAGTCCAAAACATGTAGTCTATCCGGTCTCATTTTCTTGTGGGTGAGAATGTTGTTGTCAGCTCTTTTAACCTTCCTTTTCCCCACTCGCTTCAGTAAATAGGTGTCAGATGTTTTTTCACTGGTGCCCACCCTCCTCACTGTGCTGTAAGTTAAGAACATGTGTCCTGGTAGAGAAATCATTAGATTCACTAGTTTTTAATGTAGAAGTCCGTTTATATAGTACGATGATTTCCATGCCATATGTTAATAATAAGTTTTGGGTTGTTGTTTTTTTTAAAAAAAGGGGAACAGGATTAAAGAAAAGCTAAGACTTTTTTTAAAAGAAACTGATGGTTTTAGTTGACCAATATTCTTTATGTTATTGATGCTCTGTGGGTCATTTTTGGTTCATTTCAGCTTAGAAGATGGAATTAGCCTAGTCAGCTTCATATTTCTTTGTTGTCTTTTGCTTGCTGAAAATCATGACTTAGCAAGAAAGTATTGTTTTAGCTGCCAGGACGTGAAGTAAACTTTAGAAATAAAATATCTCAATCTAAGATTTTGGGGGCTTTTTTGGATTTGCCATTAGAACACTTCTGTCTGTATTTCAATTTATGATCCTTCTCTGTTTTATGGAACTAGATATAGTTTCTTTTGAGTGTTTTATATGTAATAGCTTACTTCACTTAATCGGTAACCAGCATAGTCTTCTATGTCTTTTGTAACAATTAAGTCAGTTTTTATGTCACTGCGATTATTTGACTTTCTGTGCAGACTCAGTAACCTTAGTTTGGCCTCCTTTGGGGAGACAGATGATAAATCTCTTTTGTCTTCCGAACATATGGTTAACTTGCTTCAAATCTCCCTTTCTGACAATCAGTCAATCATTCTCCAGAGCTCCAGATAATGAGTTACTCCAAATAACAGTATCCAATCACAGTTGTCTAGGATGAAAGGCAAACTATTTTTTCCTCATGGAAGAAAAAACAGAGTAAGCAGTCATTTCATACCTCTACACAGAAGGACCACATCCTCTCCCCTGCTCTGTGTCGCTGCATACCCATACATAGGTGACTGGTGAATCCTTTCATCAGCCATCAACTCTGATGCCAGATGTAGTCCTGGAGCAGAGGAGAGATGATGAGCTGGGACTGCAGTGGGTGCTGTTATTGAGTCCTCAGCTCAAAGAAGTTGCAACTTGCTGCAACCCATTGCCATGTACTGGGTTTAAAGCTGAAACAAGCTGACTTGCATGTAGCTTGCAATATGAAAAAGATGTCTTTGACAACTTGGAATCTGTCCTCTAATTCTTAGGGTTGCCAGAACAGAATATGACCATGTGGCTGGCCAGGTCTGCATATTGTATATAATGTCTCATGGCATGTCTGTTATTCTCCTGATTTTCTTCTTGCTTCAGTTCATCTGTGGCATTACCTCAAGCTTGCTTGTTTGGGGAAAAAAAAAAACTTCTAGTAATCTGCTTATTGAGTTCTAAGATGAAAGATTTTAGTGGTGTATTTAAACTCACGTTACTCCTCTTACGTATCGTGGCTATTTGTAAGTCATACACTATTTGGGCAAGCTATTCAATATATTACATTTGTTTCCTGTCTAGTTTTGTAACGTCTAATAAATAGGGGAAAGATCTATTTTGCACAGTCTGAATTATGTTCTGAATCTCAATATAAGATAGCAATCACAAAATACATTTTATTTTAAATTGTACTTAAAAATATGGTAGATCGTTGGGAGCGTCTGTGGCCATTGTGAAGTATCATCATGTGTTGTGGACAGTGGTGCTACAAAACCTCCACTAAGATTTCAATGTGTGAAAAGATTATTGTTGTGTATTCTTGGTTTATAAAAGGGAACCTTGGTTCCTAAAGGAGAGCCTTATTCTTTTTAATCCAATTAAATCATATTCCACAACAAAAAGATGTCGAACTTGTATGTTAGCAAGCAAAGGACTTAGTTGTTTATAAAATTCTGGCCCCAAACCAACATTAATAAGTAAGCCAGCCTCTAGTCAAACTGTTAATATTAATAATTTGCAAAAGTAACAAATAGGTGTTTAAACGTCCAAAAGCAAGGGAATAGAAAGTTAAGTTTGAAACCTTAGCTTCAGTCCATTGCAAAATGCTTAAGACTGTAACACACACATAGTCATATGTTGTACTGGGAGAGGTATTCTTCTCTTTATACGTATATACATAACTATACTATTGTACATTCCCTTTACTGATAGGAAAAAATGTTTAAAATTATTACTTTTTCTCAATCAGAATCTGAACCCAAATTCTTAAGATTGAGAAAGAGAACCATGACCCTCCGCAAAACCTGCCTTCCTTTCATTTATTAACACTTTTTGCCATCTCCCATCTCATCCCTCCCCAAGGTGTTTCTGCTCTGACATTTAGCAAGTGCAGTCCAGCATTTCATAAGAGAATCTTTTACTGAGACATCTTTAAACACCAAATGTATGGACAGATCAAGAAAGCTCATAGCTTTTTTGGGTTTTTTTGAGCCAGCCTCCAGAGTTTCTACTGCCACAGAGTCTATGGGTTGATACCTTGTCTTTGGAAGTAAAGTTCCAAGGTAAATCCATGAAGGGCTGCAAATGTGATATGTAATTACTGAATCAGACTAAATCCATTTTTATTCAGTGTAATGAAAACTTACTCAAGCTTAGTTAATACATTTGTTAATATTGCTACATTAATTTCCTAGCATTGATATGAAATGAAGGCTTCAGTTATTTACACCAAGAACTAACTACCAATCTTGTAGCAAATGATCTTATTATCCAGCCATGGGTAATTTTTCATTTGCCACTTTCTGATTTACATTACAGTGTGATGATTTTTCTCTCTAAAGCATTTTATTGAGGTTGTTCCTTAAGCATTATCTCTCATTCTAGACTTTTTTATGTTGGGATTAGTTCTCTCTTAATCCTGAGTTGCTTCCAGCCCATTGCGCTGACATCCTGGAAGACTTTAAAGTTATCACTGAAGCCAAGTTTGTCTTAGCATGACGAGGTCTCTCTCTGCTTTCTAGGCAACATCCTTCCACTCCAAACAGCAACACCCTGGATTTATCTATGCATTTTAGGTTTTTTCTTCATTTTCTTCAATACCTCCACATCTCAGCTGATGCCTCCAGTGATATCTTACTGGGTATTAATTTCTTGTTTCTTCCACCTCCTAAGGCCACCAAATGCTATACTAAGATGTTCTGGGAAAAGCAGGATACTATTCTTCTTTTTCAGCTGCAGATTTTTTTCCCCATACACTTGATTAAAGAGGGGGGTATTTTTAAGCATCAGTTTAATGGTGAACAATGTGCAAGGTAATCCTAAACTACAACTCACTGCGAAATGACCTGAGTTCCATTTTCTCAGTCAAAAAGGCCTCACCTTCACTGTAAATGCTGGATGCGGGTATATTGTGAAGATCTACCTCTGACCTCATCCTTCAGAAGCGTAGACACCTTATTCAGTGATCTCATTTTGGCTTCTTGCTAGAGAACAGCAAGGCATATTTGGCACATTGAATGTGGTTGTCTCATTCACACAGAGCAGCAGAAACTTTAGTTTTGTTTTGAAGTCCATTAAGATAATACCATAGAGAAGCGTCAAGCTGACAAAATGGAGCTGTTTAGTAGAAGGTAGCTGGAAGTCTTGGACCTCTTGGGATAAAAGTATATTGTTTGGAACATAATCAGCAATTTGTATTTCTCCCCATATCCCAGCTCTCAGGGTGGAATATCAATCTTGATGACACTATGTTGAATCTGATGGCCCTGGTTTATCAACTTGTGCAGACTTACGAACATCTTGGTTGAGACTTTCATATAGCCAACTAATGCCTTTGGTCAAGGTTATCTTTGACTTGAAACTTTTGCTGTATCTAGTAGAGAGATGAATAAAGAGCAAGGAAGGGAAGAAGGAAAATGGCAAGGAAGGGAAGAAGGAAAACATTTTCAGTCTCTGGATTATAAACTGTAAAAAAAAAAAAAAAAAAAAAAGCAAAGCTTCCCACTCTTCAGTTTTTAGAGATTTTTTAGACTGCACTGGCCAAATTGGTCTGTTGGCAGAAAAAGGCAGGAAAAATAATCATCTGCCACTTCTGATTTTGGAATAAATCCTACATATCAGAGGTTTGGGGAATAGCTGTCCCAGAGGTCACTTTTACTTTAAAACATAGTCTCATCAAGCCTCAGAAATCTTCATACTTAGAAATAATGGAGCCA
>NW_008796215.1:504168-543739 GCF_000699145.1 Aptenodytes forsteri | reverse complement strand
GGAGTATAAAATGAAAAAAAAAAAAAAAAAAAAAAGCAAAGCTTCCCACTCTTCAGTTTTTAGAGATTTTTTAGACTGCACTGGCCAAATTGGTCTGTTGGCAGAAAAAGGCAGGAAAAATAATCATCTGCCACTTCTGATTTTGGAATAAATCCTACATATCAGAGGTTTGGGGAATAGCTGTCCCAGAGGTCACTTTTACTTTAAAACATAGTCTCATCAAGCCTCAGAAATCTTCATACTTAGAAATAATGGAGCCAAGATCACTTTTGGAAAAATCATACTTGTTAAAAATGAGGCAGGTTATGTATTTTGTGATGAGTCTGCAATGTCAAGCAGTCTGTATTCCTCTGCCTTCAAAGTACACTGAATGATTGTAGTAGAAACAAGGTCCTGCCAAGCATCTTGTAAAGAAATCCCTGCTTAACTTTCCAAAAAGTGCAACGCAGGTCTATTAATTTGCATGTGCTGCACTATACGTTAGAGAGGCACCTGTATCTTGAAATTCAGTACCACCCTCACGGAGTAGCTTAGAGCTAATCAGAGAGTGGTAAAAACAGCACTTTGTAAAACTCAACTGGACATGCCCAGAAGTTGATTTAGTGCCCACTGTTACATGTGAGTCCATTGAGAGGGAAGAGGAGTTGCATAGGTGTTGTTTGGTTTGGAATTGTTTTTTCTGTAAAGAAGAAGAGGATGGCAAAGCCTGCAGCAAATCACAGTAATTTTCCTTACATGAATGCAACAACTCCTTTCCCCAGAGCTCTGCTTTTAACTAGCCACTAGAGTTTGCTGTAGCAGTGGCACAAACCTCACAAATCTTTTATGAATAGAGAGTGCTGTGTACCATCACTGCCTTTGAATGAAAAACAGAGTTTAGGGTAAAATGTGGATCAGTCAAACGGCATCACTTCATGCCAAGTTTCAGTCCAGTGTGAATGTTTATGGCCTCTGAAAATTCTGTTGTAACATAAAGGCTGCCAGATTCTTAAGTTCAGCGGTGGTATTGGGCTCCTAGTATAATAAAAATGTTTTCTTCCTTCATATGATTTATGGGCCTGTCTCTGTATCTTTTATTTTTCTGGGATCTTGGGCAGTGAAGCAGAGTCTTATGTATGCCAAACCTCTAACTGACAGCTATCTCACTGGTACTAGAAGGGAGATTTGTTGGTCAGAGTACCCAGCTGACCAAAGAAAATAGCTTACAGTTGGCATTGAAAAAGAAAAGTGCAGTAAAAATATCACGAGTCCAAATATGCAAACCACAGACAGTTGAATCCAAACCTGGGACACATAAATGGTGCAACAGTTTGGACCAGCACTTTTTCCAAGCAGATAAAAGAATTTATATAAGGTAGAGTTGTTAATTTAATTTTCATGCTCCGTAAAAATAAGCAGATCTTGGAAAGCTAAGATTTTTTTTTTTTTAAAGTGAAGTCATTGACAAAATGAAGTGCTTATTACTAAAGAAACGTGTGCCAGGATTCCTTAACCAGTGCCATTAGTAAGGCAGGGATGATTACCCTGCTGATACAACCAAGACATAAATATATTGAAGACATTAGGTAAGTTAGGAATTTGTAATACTATAACTTAATGTGTGTGCCAGGATACTGGAAGCAGTCTGCTGTTTGTGTTCTTAACTTATAAACTGTGAAATGCAATTTTGCTTTAACACTTGCAATCCTGAGGAAGAACTATTTTTTTAAACACATGCTGCGTATCCAAGATACTTTTCATTGCTTGTTAATACAGAGTAATTTCACACTGTGGTCAATGGATATATTAGTTTTTTGTCCAACTGGTCATTTTCAGCTTTTATTCTTGAAGAAAGCACTTTTAGATGTTGTACAACTTCTCCTTCATATTTTCATGCCAGCTTAAACCTAGCTTGACCTGGCACCATTTCAGGACACACATTTTTATTCTCTGAGTTCTCACTGCTGGAGCTGTTCAAGACTGCAGTTGCCAATTTAGTGTCTGTTCACTATCACTTTGAGCCAAGTCAGACCCAGATGGTAGTTTTCTTTCCCCTCAGAAATAAAACTAAATTTGTTGAGGAATAAGAGCTGTGTCAGGTTTATAATGATGTATGATGGTGTCATCAGGGTCTTTGCAACCTTGTAAAAAGGTATCCACCATCCATAGATCTTCTGAACACAGAGCAGTTTGCAAAACCATGAGTCATGCTTTTACATGTCACAATACAAAACGTGTGAAACCACTGTGCTTTGAGTATCAGGTATGAGCAGAGTGGAATATAGTTGGCACTTTAAACAAAACAAGGCAGAAATGCAGCTTCCATTCTTCACGAGGTGTGTAACAGAACAGAAAGTATCTATTTTCATGCCAAATACTGTAATATTTGGATAGAAGGAATCATTCTGAAAAGTCGTTTTACATTTAAAACTTTAATTTAAGGGAGATGTAATGTTACCATCAAAAATTACAGGTTTGTTCTGAATCTAATTATGTGCCTCTTTTAGCTTACGGTATATTTAAGTGACATCATAATAGCATCTTTAATTTGATTTCAGTCCTTGAATGTTACTTAGAAAAAAGTCGATTGCAAGATGCTAGTGACAAAAAAAGCTTCGTTTCAGGCTTTTAGTTGTGAATTTTTCACAGATGTTCTTGGTTGCATACTTAGGTGAGTGGAAGGCAGCAATTTGTAGCACGCCTGAGTGGAACGGAGAAATACGACTGTGTAACATGATCCACTATCCCTGACCAGCTTGACAGTCCTTTTCTGTTCTGTGAGGACTGCTCCAGTGAAGAATGAGTGCTTTCTGGTGTTTTTCAAGCTTCTGCTTCCCCTGCATCTTGTCCACGTTTCCACTGTTTGTGCGGAGGTTGGTGTGGGAAAGCACAGAGCAATTTCAAGTCCAAAATTTTGGGAGAGAATAAGCAGTGCAAGCCAAAATGACTGCAAACGTGTGGATCTAGTCTTCAAAAGATCAACCCTGAGATCAGTAAGCAAAAGTCTTGTCCCTCTACACCATTGATTCCCGAATCAAGCTCTTAGAGCTTTCTCTTGGCGATGGACTTCTACAACCAAAGTCAGTGACTGGTGGTGGACTTTTCTGATGTCTTCTGAGAAATTTCTTTTCAAAGAAAAATGCCATGGCCATTGAGAAAAACCAGGTCCCCTGTCAGTGCTGAACCTGACGTCAGTGCTAGTAGCTTTCTCAACTTTCTAGGTCCTGACTACTACGAAGACTTCAGATTGATCTTGTGGCTGGTTTAGTATACTTCACTGGCTTTAAATGTTTTTTCTCTGAGGTCTGTTTACTGATCATTACCTGTGTTTTTGCCCAAAATGCTGATGCAGCATTAAGAGGTATTTCCTTTATATGGACATATAAATAGGGAATCCTGCTTTTTCCTTGGCTCACTCCTTCCCCTGACTGAAAAGAGCAGTCAACAAATCAGAATGCTAATACTTCTTTACAGAGAAAAATATTCATTAAACAACAGATTGTTTTAAATAAACCTAATTTGAAACAGAAGGAAATAATACAGCATCCTGCATACCACTAGCAATTACTGTACGTCTAAATCACTCCTGCTTATTTACATATCTATGCTTTCTGTTGAATGTTTTACTTATATAATGTAAATAAAGTTTAAATATATGTTTAAAAGTGTGTGTATTTTTAATTTAAATATGTATAGTTATGTAAATACTTCATTTACATTACGGGATAAATCTCCATTTGTTTTGAAACTCTATACTGTGGTTTACTATCATGCTTACCAGGCTGTTTTGCTTTTAAAGTAGAGTAGATCTATGCCACTACAACATTAATGTGCATTTTAAATATTGTAGTTTTATGAAATTCTGTAGCTAAGGAGTAGCATAAACAGATAGTTGGAATTTAGTAAAGGTAGGAGTAAAACCGAACTCTACTCATTCCCATCCCTCTATCTTTAACCATGAAATCCATACTCTCCCCAAAATGGAAGAATAGTGAGAGAGAGGCTGAAAAATAGGATGTGCTGATGGATTTCCTGTGACTTTGGTTGGAACTTGGGTGTTTATTTTTGTAAATTCCATTTAAGCGATAGTTACAAAGGTAAAACAATTGAGTAGATCTGATTTATAGGACTTTCAAAAGAGCCTGTGAATTGCAAATGCTGCTTCCTACTTCTTCTTTCATGAAATTGAATTGCTACTTTTGAGCCTGGAAACTTTGACTGTGTTTTATTTGTACTGCCAGCAGGTTTTTCAAAAATTGGTTTGCATTCCTCTTTGTTCAGTATTTCCCAGGCATGTGGAGGAGTAGGCCTGCAGCAGCAGTACTGTGGAAGAAAACTAGTTGTGGAAGTTTTGAATATTTGGGAGAGGGATAAGGGGCTGGGAAAGTGTGGGAGAGTCCGGCCTGGGTAGCACTCATTTTATTCAGTGTGGTATGGGAAAGTGTGAAAAGGAAGAGGAAGAGAAAAACCAAAAATACATTTTCTGCAATGCGCTTAGTGGAAATTTTCAAAATAAAGCCAAGCTTTTCTACTCTGAACCTCATAATTGGGATATGGACAACTAATAGACTAGTATTCACTTTTCAATGAGTGCTGGTAATAATCCATTTATTCCTATAATAGCTGCTGTGTTTTGATATTCAGTAGCTCTTCTGGGGTTCTTCAATCTATTTCAAAACAATCTACTGTGACTTTTTTAGGGTTTAATATTTACTTTTTTATTGTTATATTTTATTTATACTAAATTTACTCAGTTTAATTTCATTTTTTTAATTTGTTCAGTTTTCAAAAAATAATTTTGAAAAACACTTTTGAGATTTCTGTATAATGAGAACATGATTCATGTATTATACTCCCATCAAAGTCAGAAATTACTGAAACACGCAGTAAAAGAAAAATCTACCCCAAATGGCTTACAGTTGAAGAAGAAAAGGAAAGTGCATAACAATGTGATCAGAAGAAGAATTGGCAAAGTTTTTTTATAGCAGTTGTTTCTTTCCTATTTGATGTCTTCCTTTGTAGTGGGGTCTGCTGTGCAAATTACATCACATATTTTATTTATTTATGTATTTATTTCTCTCTTAATTCCATGCTTTAAATAACTCTCTTCTCACCAAGCTTTCTCCTCTCTATTTAAAACAACTGATGGTTGTTTTTAATCTCATGTCTAGCTGTACTATTGTATTTATGTCAATGGAAAGGCTTTAGAAAAAATACTGATAGTGCAGATCCAAAGTGATTGTTGTGAAATTAAGACCATGTGGTTGCTGTAAGGAGCAGACTCATCCTCTTTTGACTCTGCATCCTTTCTCTTCCCTCAGTCTTATGCTAAGACTGATGCGGTGAGTTGAATCTGTGCTGTCATCCAGTTGAAAACTACTTGCGGGTTTTTTTTCCCTTTTCTTTTGTACAGCTAGTTTTCTTATTGAGCCAAAAATGCTGTCATGCATGCTCTTTAGCTGACTGCATGTCATCAAGCTCCATTTTAAAAACAGCAGGTAGGAATCAGTTACAGGCATCAAGCTGAAGGTGATACTACCCAAATCCTGTCCAAATTAGTCTTTTTCTCTCCTTCTGGTTTATAGCCATCTAGAAGGGAGGGAATACTGGGCAGGAGATAGAAGTAGGAGACATATGCTAAAGTTATTTTTCTTTCAGGTGTTTCAAAATGCTGAAAGGCTTGTGCTGGACATCTTCATGTATCTTTGGATTCTCATAGTCCAGTTTAGGCTTTGATTGGCTTTGGATGGTTCTTTAATTAGCTTTAGTTAGGTGCCAGTTTGGTTACCTAAAATCCTTGGATACTCTACTCCTTCCAAACCACTACATTTCTGTGAAGTACACAAATGAAAAAGATGCAAGTCAATTCATCTCGTGCAGCAACAAATTGTTACCGTGTGCAGCAAACACAATGGGCTGCAATAAAACAGTAAGTGTACTGAATGGGAGAGACAAAGTGTAATATTTCTTTCAGGGGGAGACAGAATTCCACAGACTGATGGATTTTATGGATACATTGATCTTAAATAAATGTTCTTGATTGCTGCCCCCAGGAATTATTGTGAATATGCCTTTGATACCGGGCATTCTGCTGTGTTAGATCTGAATAACAGTACAAACAGTTCGGTATTCAACTCACAGCTTATTCAAATTCCCTTGTCTTATGCTAGGACTCTGGTACAGAGTTGCATGGGCCAGTTTCTCTTTAAGCATGGCCAGTTTCACCCCTCACAAAATCAGAGGAAGATCTCTCTTAGAGCTCGAACTTTCAGACCTCTGTAACCTAGTGTACAAGTCTCAAAGGCCAAGCGTAGCAAATGCCACATGGCAGGCGATGGACAGGACTTTCCTCGCTAGGCCCTGGTACCTATTTGAGTATCTCAGGATCATGTTTTCTATCCACAGTGCAGCAACGCAGCTTCTCTCCCTTTTTATAATTCCCTGGGGCAGAGTCGCTGGTTGGTAGATCACACCAGAGTTTGCAAGATGATTTCACAGAAAAGACCAGTGAAAAGTAATTGAGGGACTGAGCAAGTCTCACAGTCGGGGCTCAAGACTTTGCAGACCTGGAGTCTTGGCTAGTGAAAAATAGTTATGCCTTCTTGTCCATTCTGACTTACCTTCTTTGGGGAGAGCAGAAGTCTGGGGCCAAATAGTAGTGCAGCTGCTACTTCCATTACAGTGAGAAACGTCTGAGTCTTTGTCACTCTATTGCAACTTTGGTTAAGCTTCCTAAGTCTGGCAAAGAGGATACTTTGAGGGATGTCCTCAAAGTCTGGCTGAGAGAATCTGTCCATCCATTTTAATTTTAATGACAAATTTCTAAGGTGCAGTGTGCCAGGGAGTAATCTTTTTTTTTCACCTGCATGATTCAATTTTGCCACGTTTCTAGAAGTGGAAAAAAAAGAGACCGCAAAGAAGATTGTTCATTTTCAGATTAGGCAGGATAGAGAAGGAAGGAGGTGCTAAACTATGTGGAGTTCCTCTTTTGCTAAGAAATGCCTAGAGAATGGGAAAACTAGTTCATGCTGTGCACTCCATCAAACCAGTATCGAGTGATTTTGATGCATTCCTGGCTTTCCTCTCTAATATGATACACCAGCAACATGCACATGAATGCTGCAAACTGCTATACTATTATTGTGCATGTGTATTAATCCATACGTGTGCTTTCTAGTGAATTCTTTAAGGCAGTGCCCATTTTCTCGTGTTTTCTTTTATCCATAACATCTACATTAAAGCTGGACAAAATGAAAACTAAAATTCTTGGTCAAAGCAAGATAGGAAGTCCCCTTTGAGTTTAGTCATGCAACAAGCCTGCTGCATTAAGGAATGTGGAGGAGATTCTCTGAACATACCACTGTAGCATGGAAAAAGCCCACAATAAAAGCAGTAACCTGTTCATTAGTTTCTACTGTGCATGAAACTCTCTTTCTTGCCAGTTCTTTTTCCACTGTCTAATTGTATTAACAAAGCACAGAATGTTGAAGGGACCAGAGTACATGTCCTGGATGCAATGTGCAGCATCCCTAACAGTTTTCATCATCATTTTATTCTGTGTATGAGCCCTGCCATAAAGTGCAGCACCACTGGCATAAATTGAGCAGTCACATTGTGTGCTGCCAGCAGAGGAAGGCAGTTAATACCTGTGAACACTCATATAGCACTTCTCTCATTGCCCCTTTTACTAATGTGAAAAAAGGAATCAGTGCAGTGTCTGTAGCTCATCGTTCATCCTACATGGATCATGTAGCTATTAACCCTGAATATACAATATAGTCAGTTCCTGTTTGCTCGGAATAAAGATAGCAAAAACAGCAGCCAAACTTCCCAGGGACAATTCTGCTGTCAGTGCTCTGGCTAAAACAGCAGTGGCTCAGCACTTTTTTTCCCTCATCAGCGGCCTCTCTGTTTCCCATGCATGCCCTGACTTCATTTCTAGTGTGAGACTTCGTCTGCATCCACATGGCAGAATTTAAGTGGCAAAATTTCCCACTGTTGCTTCTGCTGGTTCAGCAAAAGAGATCCTTTGTGAGGTAGTTTCCAGCATTCCTGCTGCTTTTGGTTGTATCACTTTGCCCACCACGAATGTAAACATTTCAAAGTCCTTTTATACTGGGACAGACACTTAGAGATCACAGCTTCAAGTCAGCTTCACTGTCTTCTTCTGTATGCTATGTATTTTGTTCTCTCATCTATGTACCTGCATGGTTACGTTGCACAGACAGTAGGAATCATTTCATGTTTTTTGCCTCCTGGTTGTGTTTCTTCTTGTTCTTTTCCTTTTTAAGATGCAAAGCAATAGTCAAACACGCTACATTATTTTTGCTAACTTCTTTATGTGATATCTTGCCCCATGGAATTCAGTGGCAATCAAGTCATTGGATTCAGCAGGCAGCCCTTCTATGCGATCTGATAACTCCTTGTAACTTTTATATATTCCAGCAGGAAGTTTTCCTCTAAAAATATTATATCTGTAAGCAAAAAGGTCTTATTACTATTCTTTGCTTTTAATGCACTATAAAAGTATGGAAGTCTGCATACTAGGCAAGGAAGAGCTCATTATATTAAACCTGCACAGATATGAAAAATTATGTTTTGCTCTGAAACTCAAACCCACAAGAATTATGATATATCAGTGACACATATATCAAATACTCATTGAATTGTTCACAGGAAGGTTGTATATATAGTATAGCCTGTATAGCCACTAATACATACTAATTGTTTTTGCTAATGTTATGTTTAGTGACTGATACTGCGTATTGCACAACAAAGTTAGACTATCTCGGCCCAGAAATGATTAGCCATGCAAACAAGGCAGAGACCAGAGAAAGGGTTCTGACATATAAGCAATGTGACTGGTGTGACGGTTCTAAAAGTCTTATATTTATACTTTGGTTAACTAAAATTTCCTGGTGATCCAGACACTGGTTCCCAGTATCTTTTAATATATATTCAGATTAACATCTTGCAGTGCCCAAAAGTATGCTAGTGGCTGAGCAGTCCAAATAAATAGCACAAAGTTGCTGCCATAAAATGCTCATTATCCAAGCCCCTGATCTTGCAGGCACCCAACCACATATATAGATTTGCTCCTGTGAATGGCTTCACTGATTTCATTGGAACCTCTTGGCTAGATAAAATTATACACTACTTAAATGTTTAAAAGTTCAGGACGTAAGACTGAACATGGTATGACTTAGTGGGTAGAGGGAAAAAAAAATACTGGGAACAGCAGTGATACGGCTGTTATATATCAACTTGTTAATTCTATTATTAATAAGATATGGAATTGAGATACCTGGATACCTGAACGTTTTTATCTCTTTATAGTTTAAGCTTTTTCTCTTAGTTTAGAAGAGGCTTTAGTCTGATAGATTTTCTTTTGTCTTCTGAAAGTTTTTTGATAAAACTATTAATAAACCTAGTATCAAGGGATTTATTTTATTTGTGTATATATTAAAATTAAACATTTTCTGTAACTTTCTTTATGAAAGCTAGCAGAAAACATTAGGGAGGAAAGAATACACACACCTAGGTAATATATCCTGGGCCACTATTAATATAATTATTTTCTAGCCTGCCTTCCTAGGGCAGTGAGTCTTAGGTGAGATCACTCTCTTTTGTCTGTTAGTATTTTCTCCTCAAAACTTTGAAGCCATGGTAAATTTCAAACAAGACTGAGGGACTTACAACTATGGTCTTGCATGTTTTGTGCAGATCTGCCACTGGTGGAAAAAGGACCTTGAAGTTCAGGCCACTACTGAACAAAAAACGAAGTGTGGCTATTAAACAAGTGAGTCTTAGGTGAGATCACTCTCTTTTGTCTGTTAGTATTTTCTCCTCAAAACTTTGAAGCCATGGTAAATTTCAAACAAGACTGAGGGACTTACAACTATGGTCTTGCATGTTTTGTGCAGATCTGCCACTGGTGGAAAAAGGACCTTGAAGTTCAGGCCACTACTGAACAAAAAACGAAGTGTGGCTATTAAACAGTCTGTTTGAGTTCAGGCCACTACTGAACAAAAAACGAAATGTGTCTGTTTGATAGGAGCCAGCCAGTCAAGTCAATACAGGCATATGGTCCCCAAGAAACATACGTAGATCCAGACCAGCCACAATGGTAGTGTCTCTTGGCTGACGGAAGGCCCCTGAAGGTAAGAAATCGTTACAATGGAAAGGAGAACGCAGGGGACAGAAGACAGGAATCAAGCCTTTATTAGAGACGCTGTCCATAGACTGGGGGTTTTCATGTAGTTGTATGCAAGCTCCAATTTAAGGGGAGTAGGTTACCTGCTTTACAAGTAGATCATATATGGAGAGGTCGTTTGTTTGTTCCTCTGTTCACCTTCAATGATCTCAGGCCAGATGCAGCACCTTACTGTGCCTCTTCGGTGAAAACAGGTGCTCTACACTCACAAAAGGAAATGGAGAAATGCAGTGGTGATTGAATTCTAATCATTCACTCTGACGCAGCAATCTTTAGTCAGGTAGAAGTTTTGTAGTGGCAACTGAGAGAAGGGCATAGGATTCAGTCCTTTAGTTTGATCCTTTAAACACTAACCCATGTATTTTGATCCTTTCTCTGCTCACACTCTGCAAATCAAATGCAAGCAGAATAATGTAACGGAGTCTATTAAATTCTGGTGATACAAGCAGCTGGAGAAAAGGTAGCTGCAGTGTGAGATAGGTGAATCAATTTTACTCCTAGTGCAAGTGAATGGGGGAAGAGGAGGGAAAGTAATTTAATACTACAGCAGCAGAGTAAGTCATTCAGGTTCAACAGATTACTTTTATCAGGGCCACATTCATAGGGATACCATATGGTGAGTTGCTGTCAAGAATGACTCCACCCAGCTCTGCATATGGTACCCACCATTTATAATAGATGTTGCTAAATGTTTATTAAGTATTATTAAACAGCTAACGTTACAGCATCCCTTCAGAGACACCAAAAGCCAGGGTAAGATTACAGAAATGGCAATATCCAGCTTTCAGCTGTTCTTTTGGTAAGCATTTATATAGTGTTATTTCTGTAATAACATAAAAAGATTGAACTTGTGTCAGTATACATAAACGAAGATTTTTGTACTAACTTAGGAATGCTGGCAGCAGTACAGACATTAACAGGTGACATTTATCATTTTGAATGCCTTTATCAGAAAAATGCTTTTCTTTCTTTCATATTCTTTCCTTTGTGAATGAAGATTGTTTGATTTCAGCACATGCTAGCTGAGATAATAACTAGCGTACAGTGGTAAGAGGGGGGATGTGAATGATAGTCTTTGTTACTGTAAAAAAATAGCATAGCTCACTGAAACGTTTGGGCCAGTTTTTTGTTGGGTTTTTTTTAATGTTGAAATGTGCAATAGTACTCAGCCTTGAAAAAATTGAGAACTGGCTGTGTTGATTAAAAATGCTGAGTGCCACAAAGTGGTCATGGTCAGTCTGGCATCCTGATAATCAGGTTGCAGTGTTTTCATTGTGGTGGTGTCTTGAGTAGATACAATGTGCTGACATTGCCATTTAAAACACGTCATGATGAGTCCAAAGGACCGGCTCTCCAAGAGAAGGAGAATCCGCCTGAGCTCTGAGCTACATATGAATTTTGGTCTCTGGACTTCAACTGAGCTTCATTTCTGACTCCTAAGAACAAGAGGAGGAACTCTGTGCATGCAAGGAGGAAGCAAATTTTTTTTAATCTCTTATCCTGCCTTGTTCCTTATGCTCCTCCCAGGCCTTTCGAGGAAAAGAAATGCCCTTCTGAAACAGTGTTCTCACTGTCCAAGAGCTGTTTACCACCAGACTTCCAGAAAATGGTGACATGAGTAGTGGTTTTTCAACATCTTCTAGTTTACAGATCCTAAACATTTTCCAGTGGGTATGCAAACCTCTTTAGAAATTTCACAAATACGCACAGTGTAGATGAATTTGCTTTCCTTTACGATATTTCCTAGCCTCTTATAAATAGTCTACAGACTCCAGGTTTCTGCAGGCAACAGCTGGTAAACCAAGGAGCCATTATAATACCTCTGTGTTTCATCTTGCACAAGAACAGCTATGGATTTGAGTGTTCTGCTTGATTGAACTAAATCACCTTTCTCTTAAAACAGTGGCTTCTTAGAAATGGTTGTTCAAATCGTCTTATAACTGGTAATCATTAGTTAAATTCTGTTAAATTTAAGTAATTTCAGGTCTTCCTTGATATCTGAAAGCACATTTTTGTCATCATGTTGAGGATGGAGACTGAAACCAGCTGGTTAGGGCAGAACAGTGGAAGTAATGATCTAGCAAGGGAGGCATCTTATGAAAATCAGGATACTGCTCTAAATGACTACAATATCACCATTTGTGTATCTTGAAATGTGAAAAAAGACCAGTTTTATAACTTGGTAGAGAAGAGCACCTGTGTTCTCGAAGGATACAGTTGATGCTGGGATGAACATTTTTTAATGAGATGTAGTTTTGAAAGGTAAGGTATAGGCTAATATAAGTAATCTCTTAGACTTTTAATTAAGATAAAAATCCAAATAGCTCACTCATTGCCTACCCTTTGAAGTGCTTTTTAATGTTAACTGTATTTTTATCATCTTTTTGGCACACATGAAATAGTGTTTACATAAACATTTAAACAAATGATCTTTTGTTATTTTTTACTAATTAATGCAGCTGGTTTGTTTTAGTTAGATGAGCATGGTTTGTTATTTTAGGGAGAGTACCATATTTCTTGTGTATGGGAAAGGCTGGCTTTTCTCATTTGATGAGCAAGCCCAGGTCCATGCATTTTCAACAGCAGAAAAGAGGAAAAATCGAGTACCCAGAAGTCTTCTCTGTTATGTGTTTCTACAGGATGTGTGTGCCTATACCCAGCTGTGACTCAAGGTCCTAGTTAAATGTGTCGGTTTGAAGAGGTGGCCCTTAGTAGTCCCAGTTCATTCTCACCTTGAGATGTATACATCATACATCTGCTGCCCTTTTTCTTCCAGTTACTTGTCCCACAGCTTGCCAGAAGTCTGCTCCCACTGAAGTTTTCCGTTCAGTCTCCCACATCAACTGCAGCTGCTAAGTATTTCTGCATCTTCCTGCTCAGTACCTGCTCCTGACATTTCTCCAACACCACACATCTGCCAGCTACTGATACTCACACCTTCCCTTTGGTCACTACAGTCAGCCTCCCACGCACCTTTTGGTCAGCTTTTTCTTGAAGAAACTAGGTTCTAAGCATCCACTTCTGGTAATGACGTAAGGACTTTGGGCAGGAGGTCTAATCCCTTGAATTCTTCTCAAATGACACCTTCTCCCTGCACCCCATCTAAGTGACCCTCTGTTGAACTAACTCAAGTTTATCAAAGTTTTCCTTTTGGGGGGGCCCAAAAAATAGATGCAGTACACATTCATACCTTTGGCTTCAAATCCCTATCTAGTATCATCCCCTTCCATGAGTCTCCTGATGCAGTTCCCACCCCCCCACCCCATCTTCATAGGTCACTTTCAGAGGGATCAAAGTCAATTGAAGCCAAAACAGTTCTTGCCCTTAAGTTTAGCAGACTTTGTACCTTGCTTTCAGTGAAGACTGTTCAGCTGGGGAACACTGGTGATTCATCACGTCAGCCTTCTTCACAGTATTACTTCATTTAGCACGTGGCTCAACAAAGATTCTTGATTCTTGAAAGACTTGAGGAAATCCTGAAATGCCCTCTGAAAAAGATTCATCAATGGTCTTGCAAACTGTTAGCCCTGTGTGAAACCTGTTTGAGATTTAGTAAACATTCAAGGCTCTGAAAAAATCCAACAAATATTAGACCCCACTTCAAGTCTCATCTGCCTAGTTGGAATGTTGTTGTTACATAAAGATTTCCTTCAAATCTGTGAAAGTTCTGACTACAACACATCTGCTGACATAGGTCTTCTTGACATGGTCTTACCTTACTATTTTATTAAATGTTTTCCTGTTTTTCTTTGGTGTGGGGCTTTGAAGGACTGGAGATGAAAGAGATTTCTGGGAATTCTTTTTTTTTTTTTTTTAATATTATCAACTGAAGCAAAAGTCAATAGCAGCTTTCAAATTTTGCTTCCCAAAAGTATGTTTGGAAACCAAGCTTTAAAACTACCAATTTTCCATGGCTACAGCTAAAAAATCCCTTATCAGTTCTACTTCAGGGCTGTCATTTTGTAGCAGCAATCTAGGAGGTAGGTTTTGACACTCTTAAATTTTAAAAAATGTTCTGTAAACTTGCTCAGTTTACAGAACAAATGCTTCTTTTAGCATACAGAAATAAAAATGCATGCTATCGTTATTCACTTTACTCATGACATCCTGAGATAGATAAGTTCTAAACTGTTCTAAAGGAGTTGTGCTGTATTTAAATAGGAGATAACTGTTAAAGACTTGCTCTGCTGTAAATTTCCAGAGTTTCTGTTGTGGAAGAGGCAGAAATACTTGATGGTCTGATTTGGGATTTGAATATTTTAGCCCATGACATTAGAAGCAAAGGTGAAGGTATTAGTGAACAGAGGGCAAAGGGCAACATATCAAGACATTACCTAACAAATAAAAATGGAATCTTTCACCTTATTTGTAAAAGAAAATGGTGAAGATTTACTTTTTAGAATGATTGTAACACACATGTAGTGCTGTTTTATGTCTCCAGCAAAGTATAACAGATGGACTGTGGGTTTATTGGAAAAAAAAAATGTGCTGAAAGATTTTTATTATGTGAGAAAGAGAGAACAAAACCCAAGGAAACATCTGGACAATTAATCTCTCAAATCTTTGTATATAACATGAAGAAAATTACTCAAATATTTCAGAAGTCTTGCTCAGAAACAAATTAACTATTGTTAGCAAAGCACAATAATTTACCATCCTACATGTAAAAAGATCTTTGTAATTAATAATTAATTGATGCACTTTGTTCTTCACCCATGGAAAAATAAAGAACAGGGAGAGCAGCGTGTTCCTCATGAGGTTTCTACTTTGTCATTATAAAGTGATGAATCACTTTCACCAAAGCTGAACTGATCTGTCGTCTTTCAAGGAAGCATATGTCATTACGGGGAAAATGGTTCTTTACCTATTATTCAAGTCTGCATGGTGTCTGATTACTAAGATGGACCTAAACATCTGGTAATCATGCCACCTTTTCCTGACATGTGTACGCAATATGCAATTCTGCTTTGTGGGTTTCTGTGTGTGGAGGGTTTTGGTTTTTATTTTAAAGCTACGCAGTGACAGGTGAGCAAAGAAATAGGTACTTTTTGTCTGGGCTGGTGAAACATTATCTTTTTTGAGAGAGTAGATTATTGTTTAAACTCATGTTTCTCAAAGTTGTTGTGCCATTAAGCTGTTCTAAATGAAGAAGTTGAGGCCTACCATCAACGCCTGCTGGCTGTTTCTCCACATGTTCTTCTCATGCGGTGCCTTTTCTGTGACAGCTGCAGTGGTACACTGTAGAGAACAGTCATAGATTAAACAATTCATATGCTCACTTTTGTGCTCTTAGTTGTGCTCTTAGTATGTTAATTTCCTCTCCTTCAGCTTTACATATTTTAGGAAATGGGAAAGAGTTCCTTTCACTGGTTTACCCGCCTATACCCTTTGAACTCTGGTTTTGGCTTCCGCTCCTAGCAACCTCACTGTGGGTTTTCTAGTAGATATTCATTCAAACACTAATAAAAATGTATACTTTGGCCTTTCTCCTCTTCTCCCAGCCAAATAAGAATATGAATATTTTGCCACACAAGTTGAAAACAGTGGTCTCTCTGGGCTAGTGTCCCATTTCTGACAGTAACCATGTGACTTCCAAAGCAGAAACACTAAGGAAGGCAGTCAGCGATAATCAAACCCCAAGAACAAATCATTCTCAGTGTGCAGTCTGACTCATGACCGAAGCTGGAAAATCAATATCCTTTCTGAAACTTTGGCTCATTATTTGTGTCTAACCCACGCTACTGTATGTCTGGATGTTTAGTTGCATGTATTATTTGTCTTTAAATCTCCTTTGAAACTCATTAAACTCCTGAATTTACTTTTATCATGATGAATGAAGAAAACTGTCTACTTACAGGTTGAAGGAGGAATGTAGGATTTATTTTTTTTCTTTTTTTTGTCTCTCTCAGATATGGGAACCTCTCTATATACAGGGTTTTATAATAGTATGGTCCAATCCAGGCTCTTAAAAAATGTAAGTATTTCTGATATCCAGAGTTTAAGTGCCCAGTATTTATATGGATCTTCCCCATCCAGTATCTCTGTTGCCAAATACTGTCAAAAGATATTGAAAATTGAGTGCCTTGGTGGCAAAGTATTTTTAGTCAGACAGTTTAAAATCTAGCTTTGGTACAACACCTATTTCATGTCAACGCCAATACTACTAGACATGGCATTGCTGATTGGGGCTTCTTGAAATGAAATGATGACAGTTATATATTAGCATAACATCCAGAGTCTGGTGCCAGCAAAAAGGTTGAAACTTAATTAAAGGGTAACAGTTTTCAAAACGTCTTGGAAAAAAATGTCATCATATTTAGCAATATATTTTACTTTGTTATTGTCTTATATGAAGACACAAAACAAAATGCAAAACTCATGTAGAAAGAAGTGCAGGGGAGCTTCCTTCTGGGAATGATTTGTTACTTTTTGAGTACTACTGTGAGTGATGGTTTCAAAAGAATCAGAGGGTTTCTGATGTTCTCACTAGTGATTTAGAAAAAAAACAAGAAAGTGCCTTAACTACTTTTATTGATTCAAATTGTGTGTGTTTGTTTGTTTTTCTTTCATGAGTCATATTTGAAATGGCATTAGTAAATATATTTAAACAGACAGTGTCTTTTGACTGTTTTCTGTATTTTGGTATTTAATTTTTCAGTGTGTACTTACCAGATATATCTGACAAATTAAATATCAGCCACCAAAGAATAAAGATTTCAGGCTCTAGATATTTGCACTGACATCGCCTTCTGTGCCTAACAGATCTGCAATTTAACTGAGATTAACATAAGAGTTTTCAATCAAGATAAATTTGTTCAATAGCATTGTACCGTACTGAATGTTATCCTCTGCAATGAACTATTTAATGGTTACTTCAGTTGCTCTTCACTGAAATATTCTGAACTTCACCAGGAGTATATCTGTGGCTTTAAACTAAAGGGGGGTAGATTTAGACTAGATATAAGGAAGAAATTTTTTATGCTGAGGGTGGTGAAGCACTGGAGCAGGTTGCCCAGAGAGGTGGTGGCTGCCCCATCCCTGGAAACATTCAAGGTCAGGTTGGACGGGGCTCTGAGCAACCTGATCTAGTTGAAGATGTCCCTGCCCACGGCAGAGGGGTTGGACTAGATGACCTTTAGAGGTCCCTTCCAACTCAAACTATTCTATGATTCTATCATCAGTGTTTCACCAATTCATGCCTCCCCTGGAATAATACTATAGATTAATTTTTAATATCAATTTTATAAATTAATGGCATAGCATCAAGATAACTACTTTCCCTTACAGATCTTGATTTAAGGAGTGTCAGGCCTCAGAGACAGAAGGGTTTGTTTGGTTTTTTTTCCCCTTGAATGATACTTGAGTTGTTAGCTGAATCATGGTGGTGCTTGTGGTATTTTACCAAGGAGCTGTGGCAAAAAGAATTTTCATGGCCTGGAAGCACCAGAAGAAAAGACCTTGTTTTGGAAGAAGGAAAGTGATTATGGTCTTCTGGGTTTTGGGTGTGTGTTTGTTTTTTAATTACTTAGGGACTGATAATGATGTCATTAATTAAAAGAAGCAACAGGAAAATTGTGGACAGGTTTTTTAAAAAATAACTTACTCAGAGAACAACCAGCCTTCTCTCAAAACATCATAAAAAATGTAATAGAACTTAAGTCCAACCTTCCTGTTTTCTAAAGGATCAGTTCAATCCAGTTATTATATGTGAACCTAGAATGTTTGCATGCCATAGCCATGGCCAACCATAATCAGCTTGGAAAACTACAGGACCAAATTGCTTCACTTAGATCATTCTTAATCTAAATAAAATTACATGTATTTGAATGCAAAATAGATTCCACACATTAAGAGGTAAACTCTTTTTCTGCTTATATTTGCCTAATCCACGTATGCTCTCATTGATGGTCAATTCAGTGAAAACCAAGAAGGGTAGGAATACAAGCAAAACCAAAATGACATGGCCAGTTGAGGGTCTCCAGGAATTGGGCATGGCAATTGCTTTTGTCAGTACCGTCTCAAAACCCATTTTCTCCTTTAAAGTGTAAGGATGTTGGAGTCTCATTTATGGCACCAGTATTACACTTTGAAAACAGATGTTTCTGCTCCCCACCTAAGTTATTTACTCTGTTGCAATAAAAAGGAAATTTAATCATTTATACTGTACACGAATTCCAGCTGGCAGCTTCCAGACTGCAGGTTCATTCCATCTGACCTAACAGTAAGGAGACAAATACTTTCTACTTATCTCAGTCAAGAGAACAAAGCTCAGCAGGAGGTGCTACTATCTCAGAAGGAATGGGTGGTCATGGTAGCTCAACAGTGTAGTTACTGCAAAGTGATGTTCGTGGCAGCTCCAGCAGCTAAAACCCCTTCCAGCCAGAGCCTTTCAAACAATGTTTCTTGGGTAGCTACTGCTCACGGTGCTGGGACGCTTGAGGGTGGTCATACACCAAGAAGCTGCCATTGCCTCCAGTGTGTCCTGCCACAGTCCCTTTGGTCACACTCCCAAGCAAGTCCAGCAGTGAAGACTTACAGAACCTGACACACCTCCCCACGTCGGTCAGCCATATGGCAAAGGAATTTGGACAATTGATCCTCCTGCCCCCAATGTGCATCACCCTGGCCCAAGTAGGTGCCCTCAAACATGATCTTTCCAAAGGCATTGAAAAGGTTGAATTGTTATAGGAGAGTTTTTCTTTCACTTGAGTGTTGTTTGGTTTTGGCTAAATATGAGAATAAAAGAAAATGGTGGGTCCTTTTCAAAGCTTCATGTTTGTATTTTTGTAATAACTTGGGCTTTTACCGTTGAATGCACAGTAAATGGAATGCACATGACCTTCTTGTATGACTGTCCCTCTTGTATGGCTGGCTGTTCCTTTTCAAGGTGATAAAGGTACAGGTATCCAGATAAAGGATAAAGAGAGGCAAAGGCCTTGGAAAGGTCACATGTTAAGTCACTAATAGAGCCTGTTGTCACTGAGGAACAGTGGCTTTTTTTTTTTCCCCTCGCAATTTAGATGATGTCTTCCTTCTGAATTGAATTCCCCTTTATGTAATGTATTATTTTCTTGACTTGTTAGGGACATACATGAAACCTGGTGATATGCTTTTAGTACCATGAGCGCAGAATCAGGCACTTTTTTATTCACTGGTAGTAAACTCAGCCTCTTAGCCTGACAGTACTTCTAAGTCAAAACTGCTTATTTCACTGCCACATTCATGTTGTATCGTCTAGGTTACAGGCATCTAGATGTAACATTATCTAACACGTCAGTATAGTTCTTTTGAAAACACGATAGACCCTTTGTTGTTACACACATTTTGTTTAATAAAAGGGTGTTCAGTTCCCTATATTAAGTAATGGCAGGGCTAAAGCTGCTATCACTGAACAGAAGTTTCTTTTGATGCTCAGTGAAACAATACAGTCCTGTCACAAGGACCTGACATCTGCAGCCTGTGTCACGCCTTTTGTCCAAGTCCCTGAGAATTGCGCTTGCAGACTGGGAGCAAAAACAAATGAAGAATTCTGAAGGAATTTCTATATATTCCACTTTAGTACTTCCAAGTCATTCTTCCAGTATGCCACCTACTAATTTTCTCAGTTTCACTAAGTATTTTTGATGTTGTCCTTATTATAATTTCTTTTTCATACAAGTTACTTGTATGAGAAGTATCTCCTGAACCCATTTTTGGCTCTGTTTTCAGATAAGCTTTCGCATTGTAGAAGCTCTGCAGAGCCTCAAATGAGAGAAATCAATTGTCTGTACTTGATTCTTTTTTGTAGTGGCAGAGTGTGTCCTCCCAGGATTCTCGGCTTGTTCTCACAATTGCCATGGGATCTGATAGCAATTTTTATAATGTAGTTATGTGCTTATAAATGCTGTGCATTTCTTTTCAGCATATTGCCCAGAAATGCTATATTTGAAGTGAAAACATTGTACCTCTTGAGTACCTTGTGTAATACAAAACATATTAAAGTCAGATATGATTTATTGTTTATGTTATGTTCTATTGTTTCTGTAATTCCTATTTGCTCTAACATTGGTGCACTGTACTCCAGTATCCATTGTAGTCAGAACTGTACAAATATATAAAAATGCTACCTTTCTTAAAGAGCCTTTTTCCGTACACCTCATTTTGCAGAAACCCATTCTCTTGCATGAAGTGAACAAATTCTTTTAGTTTGAAATTCTTCCAGATATCTCTTTACTGCATGGATGTTAACTTTTTATTGGTGCAGTAAATCTGGGCAGCTGCATCAAACTAATGTTATTTGTGTGCGTTTTACAAATGTTTTCAGACACACGTAGATGGAAAATGCATAATTATTACATACCAAAACTGGTATTAAAAGGACATCAGTGGTTCAAATGTAATAATTCAGAACTTGGAGTTTCACATTATGTCCAACCTTATGTGTGTAACCTGGTCTTTAATTGCAGGATCACTTAATATTTTTCAATAGGATGTTTGCCTCAGGTTGTATTACAACGCATATTCTTAAGGGGTGTTTACTCATTTCTGAAAGGCTTGGCTTTGACACCACAGTATTCCCTTGACAGAGGTGCTTTTATATATGTGTGTGCTTTAAAATGTAATTCCCAGTAACTACGATGTCCCAATCAATCTTCTTTGAAGCTCTTGGTCAAATTCCCATTTATTTCAGTGCTGCAGTTTCAGGTTCCTAAAAAGTGTTGGTAACTGGACAAGTTTAAAAAAACCACACTCCCCCAAAAAACAAAACAAAACAACAAACCCAACAGAGAAGTTGTCTACTCATAACACGTTCAACCTGAATGCCTTGGGGTACTGAGTATAACCTGCCTGTCTGTCTGTTTGTCGGTGTTGCCCAGGTGGCAAACAGGGAGGTCCCCAGTCTCGCAAAGCAGGTGCGTGTGTGGAAGCACACTTGAAGGAGGGATATATTCATAACTCCAGCCAATGCAGTCCTGGCACCTTTGCATTCAAGTTGGCCTCAAAAACTGATTTATTTGCATGACGCAGAAATACGATGTTTCAACTTTCGTTGAAGCTCTTCTTCCATTAAATGAAACGAAGAAGGATGAGAGAGAGAGAATAGATGGTAAAGAGATTTCCTTCCTATTGTAATGCACTCTGGCTGAATAGGAACATGTGGTTTGAATTGCCAGAGGGGAGGTTTCTTCCTGTTTCACACAGCTGAAGTCTGGAGTCATTTGAATCCTCTCTTGTGTTCCAGAAAGATAAAGACTGACTGGTGGGTGCAAGCTGTAGTTTACTTCTCTAGTGGCAAACAGGAATTGTTTGGTTTGTGTTGTGTTTCTTCAAGCTAATGAGTATGTTGAAGTCTGAGAGCTCATGGGACATGACAAGGGGGAGTTGTAGCAAGAGAGACTGGTCTGTGCTTGGAGATGGATTGTGATGAGGAGCAAGAAGCAGACACTCACTGTAGTGACCAATATCCCTAGTAATCAGAGGGGACTGGGTAGAGTTTTCTGCCACTCAGTCACCAATTTCATTAAAGCGAGAATGGAGCAAGAATACAGTAGAAGCGGGAGAATCTTTTTTGCTTCTCTCTCTGTGGCTTAGCTATTTTGTGTTTCTATTTCACAAGTATTCAGGTTTTGTTCCAATGGATGTTAGGTTTTTTTTTTTATTTTAAAGCCTGTCAGACATTTGGTGGGGAATTCACTATGAGGGGAAGGTGTTGGCAGAACCATCTCAACACTCTGCTGTCTATCCTTTGTGTGGGGGATTTTTTTTAGCATAGCCATCCTGTACCCAAAAAAGATACAAACTACAAAGAAATATTTCTTTGCCACGTTACAGAGTATTAATTGCTAGGCAGGACTGTGCTTTAAGGCAAGTTACTTCAGAAGCATACATCTGCGTCATAATGTGCCCTTGTTGTGAAGCTTCACAACCTTTAGGAATATGCAGATTTCAGATGCCATGCCATGTTTTGGGAGTATCCAGATGGGCACTCAGTAACCAAAATACCTCAAATCAGTGACATTTTTAGAGCCCTTGGGCATCATTTTCTCCTTTTCTCTGCCCATGGGCACCAACATGCCGTAACTGCTTGTTTCTATGTGTACTGGCGTCAGTGGGACACCACCAGGTGTACTCCACTCAGAGGAGTATCTGAAAGCCTTTGAAATAACCTAAGCTGTTTACTTTGTGTTGCAGTGTCTTGAGACAGAAGATAATCTTCCATTCTCCCTTTTTAACGTGAAACATCTCACTCACAGAAATTATCCTGTAAATGGCTTGTTTGCAAGCTCTACTGGTATAATGTGCTGTTTCCACTTACATGACCAGCGCTTCCTCAGACAATTAAATCTGTTTTATAATTCCAGGCATAAGGGGTTTTTGGCACAATAAAGCCTAATTTTGTTATTAAAATTTCCAAAAATCACAACTACTACTGCCAATTTATATCACTGAGAAACTGGGCTACTCAACCATAATATTTTCATATAAATGCATTAGCTTAGGACATTTCTCCCTTGGGTTAGGCAAGCTGGATATAAAGTCTAGTAAGGGTATTGAAGAAAAAGAAGTTTAAAAGGATGTTTAAAGTTCATTTGAGATGAAGCCTGAACCTCACTTTAGAGGAAGTAAAAAATTATTTAAAGGATTTTATGTTTCACTTCTGCCTGGAAGATTGGCATAATAACTAAATCTTAGGTGTTTGTTGTTATGCTCTATTTCCCACCAAGCTGAAACTTCGGCTTCCAGCCTCTTCCAAGTTATTGTGCTGGAAAGAGTCAGCTGCCACATAATGGACATCTGGGTAAAGCTCGAGGATTTTACTGGTAAGGAGATGCTAGTTGGTGCTTTGAACAGCCTACATGATAGGTGAGGCTGTTTTGATTTTGTTATTTCTTAATTTTTTCTATTGATAGATTTTTGGTAATGTCAATGAGGTGAACGTTCTTTTTCTCTGCTGTTTTGGGGCAAAAGTTACTTTAAACCTCTGTGTGGAAGTGGAGAAAGTGGAGGCACAGGGAAAGAGAAGTATAATTTCTTTTTTCTTTACCTTAGCCCATGTGGCAGATTGCTCCCATCCTTCCACCTGCAACCAGAGTTATGTGTGGGCAGTGAAACAGTTAATTTCACTGCTACAGATTGTCAGCGGGATTTAGAGCCAGTGCTCTAGGAGTTGGATAGTTACTTACACAGATTCCATGTAATCAATGGATGCAAGAACTAAACCTTGCAGTTACATTTGCTTCATATTCTGAAGGCTGTCTTACTGATTGTGAGGCTGAGCTTCTGATGCCCCATTACGCTGCAAATTAAAAGAATTAATAGTCTAGAGATATGTAACCATGTGTGTACTGTCATATTGGTGTTTTCTGTGGGGTATTACGTATATTAATGAGATGGAATCAGTTTAGTTAACACTTTATGAGCTGGTCAAGGCCAGATCCACTCAACTCCCCTCAAGCAAAGGTTAATAGTAAACTGACACTGATTAGCTCATCAGTCATGTTTCTTCACGGCCAACAGTATTTCCAGTTTTCAGGCTAACCTGTGATATAGGGCTGTCCTTTGTGAGATGTCCAGAAAAAGGAGAACATTTCCAGAAGAAGAATAGATTCTGTATGGGTGTCTGGCTCATTTCCTTGGAGCCACAGCCTGATGTGATGAATGATTGTTTAGGACCAGTCATTGTCTGTGTCTACGAGGTAACTGAAGGAAGAAATTGTGGGGGACCTTGAAAGTAGAACTGAGAAATCCAAGGGAGCCATGTGATACCTGGTGTAATTTACATGCCTCTTACCCTTACCATTTGTCAGTATTGCTTTTTTTGCCTTTTTTTTTTTTTTGGGGGGGGGGGGGGGGGGGGGCCAGTTTTTTAGGAAGTCAGGGAGGAGGAAGTGTATTGTATACACTGAAATACTGAATACATTTCAGTTACTGACAGGACCTGTTGGAGAATCATTGTCTGGTGGAAAATCCAATGTCTACAAAGTCTGCTTCTTCCACGCGAAAGTCTGAAATATTGCCAAATCACAGCAGGAAACCCAAGTTGCAGTATATTGTTTCAGGTCAGTTTGGTGCACATCGGAATTTAGTTGAATGGATTGCAAACATTTAATTTTAAAACAACTTACTATACCTGCATTTTCCAACCAGCACATTTTCCTCTGAGGCCTGAAATTCAAGCTCCTTATGTCTCCTGAAGTCTGAGCTGACCAAAGGACTATTTCTGCCATAAAATAACAGTTTCCCCTTTAACCAGTCTTCTTTGTAGTGCATCATGGGCTTACACAACTGGAATTTATTATGGGAGATGTAGAAAGCCTAACATAAACAGGATCTGAATGGCACCTCCTCTATGGCAATGGGAAATGCATCTTTAATGTTGAGATTAATTCATCTGAAGTGTTTTGTGTCAGCTCAATAAATTGAAATGAGATGCTTTTGTTTAAAAATTATTGAAATATATGAATATTGATAGTGATAGAAATGCAAGTAAAACTGCCTTTGGTCTCCAGAAACTGTTCATGCAAAATTTTAATTCTTTCTGCTCTTCTTGGTATCCAAGATCACCTTAAAAGTGTGAGATAAAAGAAATAGATAAGCTTTACCTGACATAAGCAGCAATCTCCTTAAGGTATATTGATGTAGGTTTGAAATATCAAAACTTCTCAATGCAGAAAGGAAGTTTGAATAATGACAATGGATATTAAAATTTTGGTACAGCATGGTTAGCATAGCTCTGATATAGGGAGTCAGCTGAGGTTTTTCCTTCAGCCAACAATCCACCACTTACCTTATAGCCTACTATTGCACTCCTCCAATGCAATTCCAATTCCTGTATTGTACACGTGCTTAGTAGTTATGGTACTGCCACAAAAACTGCAGTGTTTAGATTGTGACGCCTGGGAGAACACATGTAGTGAATCCAGATGAGGAAGTAATCTGAATTAGCTCATTAAGTCATATCAGATAAAAATTAATTACATGTGGTTGTCAAAGCAGCAGCTTTTGTGAAGAAAAACATAGCTGCATAAGAGGGAGATGAAATGTTAGTTTGTAAGCATTTCTGCACTACGTTTATTTCCACACAGATGATCTCATATTGATACAGAAATCTGGAGACCTTCCGGAAAAGAAGGGCAAAACAGTGTATCTCTCTAATCATGTTGTGGAAATTTAACACCATCTTGTTCTCTCATCTTTCATCTTTTAGCATGATTCCCTCAGTTCACTCATTTTGTATTAAAGTTCAATTATTTTAGTAACATAATATTGGTGTCTGACTGCCAAAGCAAATGTAGGGCACAGATTTTCATTAGCTAAAGCTCTGGAACCTTTTATTTGATTAATTATTCTAAGGCAATGGAAGAGTTGTGTGAAAAAAACTTTGCATGCTCCTTTTACCGCATGTGCTTACCAGAGGAACTTGGGGGGGTTATTTATATATTGTGGTAAAAAATTACATTAGCACTTGCTGCCCCAGCAGACTTCTTGGGTTTTGCTAAAATTCTCCTCTGATTATCTGTTGGCCCTGTGCAGTAAAATATAATGAAGGGCTTTGGGAATGTTTCAACACATCAATTATCAGTTTTATACAAAGAGCTATCAGTGGGCAGGGTGCTTACCCATTACATTGGAAAGACTGTGGCTTTTGTTCACACGGTAATGATAGGCAATTCACGAATTGCCAACAATACAAAATCATAACATTAGCCTGGAGTTGGGCAGATATATTACCACTGCCAGAAAGAATAATTTTGATGAACTGTTAAAGTCATTATTCAGTTCCATTACTCTGTCATAACATCTATTCAGCCTGTGTCTAGGTTATGTTTGGTTTGTTGTTATAACTTCTGTAGTGGAAGTCAGCTGCAGTGTAACCTTTGTCAATAAAAGACCAACACAAACAGTTGGGTTTTGTATGTTATTAGCTGTGTTGTCATGGACTTTTTGTTTTCCTCTCTGGTGGCTGCTGAGGTCAGACGTCAGTCTCAGGGCAAACAGAAAAGCGCTATGATGGTGTAGAGATTACCTCATTAAATGACTATGCGCTATATTAATAGTGGCTTTGCCAATGTTACTTTAGGTAAACCCTTGCTTTTTCTGTCATAGTCATAACACTGAAACACTTCCTGTTAATTATGAGCTTCCATCGACAGTGCCTGTAGAACAGGCAGACAAAGTGGACGTGCCACTAAGCCTATTTCCTGGCTTCTTGTTTGGTGTAGGTTATAAATTGGTGTTATGATGATAGTGGAACGGTACAGAATTGTCCAAGAAAGAGGTGGGGTTTGAAAGGACAGAAGGGAAATAGGACCGAGTCGGCTGGTTTTCTCTTCCTGCCTCTTCCCACTTTTTGAAAGGGTTATGCTGAGAAGCAGTGAGCTAACTTAAGAAACATGGTGTTATCCTTGACCACACCCTTTCCATGGAAAACCGTGTGTGAATGCTGCAGAAATCCCTTTTTCAGCTCTGCAGTTTGCATAGACTTCACCCATGTGTATCCTGGGATGACCTCTCAAAGGCAGTACATATGCCCTGGTGACCACAAGACTCCCTTATTGTAATTCTTTCTTAGTTGGGCTTGCAGCTCGGCTCCACCACTGCGCTGGAGAGAGCTGAGAATGCACGCCTACCTCACTGGGTTGAATAGCTGTGATCAAATTACCCCTCTGCCTTCTTTATGTTGGCTCCCTGAAAAAAACCTAGTGGTTTGATTTTAAAATTGGCCTTTAAGAAAGAAGTCTTTAACACAAAGAAATCTTTTAAGATATCCAAGACCTACTTTTTTAGAGTTTTGAGATGGCATTCATTTTAAAAGGGTTTGAGTCTCGCAGCTTTGATTGGCAGGGTAAAACCTTTGCTTTAGTGATTCTTGAGATGTAGAATTTATTCCTCTTGGACAGCTGCCTCGGCAGATCCTTTAAGAAAACAATTCTGAAAATACTTTTTTTTTTTTTTAACAGAGTTATTTTCATCTGGCTCTTGTATAATTTTCTGCCCTTATAGTAAAAGCTGTCTATGTGGCTTTTAATATGTTGTTAGACTTTAATAGTCTGTTAAACTGCATTGCATTTTAATTGGGTAGGTCTCCTCACTGGGGTTGGAAAGATTGGTATAGAAAGGCATTCCAGACATAAAATGATTTAGCTTTGTAAAAATCCTGTTGTCACATTATGACTTTTGAAAGGATCACTTGCCAAAAACTTAAATATACTCCCTGCTGTAATTCCCTTGCCTTACCTGGAGATACTCCAGAGAAGAGTTTTGCCTACAGCTTTAACAAAAGAACAAGAAAAAAATGCAGTTGCAAAAACAAAGGTTTATCTTGTAACTTATCCTTTTGCCAGTCTGTTTAAAAATAATACTGTCGTAATATTACTAGTTTAATGGTTCTTTATAATTACCCTTTGGTAGTTTGAGAACAATATTTATTGAACTCTGTTTTCCTTCTATTCTTTGACCTGGATTATTTGTTCTTGTGTTGGTCATACAAGTTGCAAGATGCAGGCATTTTAAAATAATTTCCTTCTTTAATAATAAGAGTCTTCATTACGTAAAAATTGTGCAGCATTACATTTGTTAACAAGTGCAACAAAAGACACAATTTTAAATGTTCATCTTGCCAGTACTCACAGCAAAAATAGAAAATAAATTGCATATTTCTACTATCAAGTATTATCTAAACATTAAAACTCAGTATGTTCTCAGAGTGAACACAGAATCATTTATTTCACTCCAAAGTCCATCGTCATTTGATTTTTATGAAGAACTCTTCTTGTCACTTGAAGCAACATGAGCCAGCATGTCTTAAGGCATGAGCCAGTGAAGCGCAGTCCCTCGTTTGAAACAGGAGTATTGGTAACAGCCTTACAACACAGTGGGCAGACATTGGATGTGATAGATCTACTGTGTTGTGCATTGTCCAGCTAATCCCACGTGGAGTGAGTCCACGTTCGCGGCACATTAATGTCTCCACGTTTGTGCACATACTCTGGTTGTGCCTGCATTCTCCCCAAGTTTTTCAGGATAGTGTTTTGTGAGAAGAGGAAAAGGAGAATTAATTTTATCACTAATTAAAAAATGAACGTGACCCCCTTATTTCTGCTTTTACCCATCTGTATAGTGGTGCCAAGGCCCAATAACTGAAATTAAGTCCATATGGCATTTCAAACTCTAAAGACTTTCTTCCTCACAGTGAGCTCTTCCCAATAATTGACTGTGATGAAAGAAGGATAAAGAAAGGACTTTTTGATAAATTGCCCTCACCAAGGAGAGTCTGAAAGTTCTTTTTGCCAGTTGCATTGCCTTTAATTTTTGAACTAAACTTTGTGCATTTCAGTCCAGCTAATCCCACGTGGAGTGAGTCCACGTTCGCGGCACATTAATGTCTCCACGTTTGTGCACATACTCTGGTTGTGCCTGCATTCTCCCCAAGTTTTTCAGGATAGTGTTTTGTGAGAAGAGGAAAAGGAGAATTAATTTTATCACTAATTAAAAAATGAACGTGACCCCCTTATTTCTGCTTTTACCCATCTGTATAGTGGTGCCAAGGCCCAATAACTGAAATTAAGTCCATATGGCATTTCAAACTCTAAAGACTTTCTTCCTCACAGTGAGCTCTTCCCAATAATTGACTGTGATGAAAGAAGGATAAAGAAAGGACTTTTTGATAAATTGCCCTCACCAAGGAGAGTCTGAAAGTTCTTTTTGCCAGTTGCATTGCCTTTAATTTTTGAACTAAACTTTGCTTGCATTTCAGTTACTCATTTGATCATTAAACTCCCAACTAAGGTAGGCCTTGGAAGACTTGAATTATAGCAATACTGTTAAGAATCCAGAGATAATCTCTTTTTTAAAAAAATCTATAAATCTTTGGCAAAGGAGTTAAGCTTTTGTTTTAGATCCACAGCACATTTTGTAAGGAAGTAATAAACTCCACATAACAGATCTAATTTGAAAATAAAATTATCTACTTGCCTTTCCAACTTTCTTATTTTCCTTTAATCTTCTAGTTCACTGCACCAACATTTGCATCCTTTCTTTTGTTTGTAAGGATTTTTTGTAACATATACGTGACTCAGATGGAACTAAGGAGAGGCTTGAAACATCATTCCATCCCATAATATTCTCTGTTTCTAAGTTAAACTCCACTATTCTATTATAAATATGCAGTGGCACCAAGTTTGATTCAGTTTAGCTGCTGTAGTTTGGAGAGCATTGTTGAAGAGCAATTGATGGTTCAAGTCAAAACACTGAAAACACTGTATGCTTTCTTTTGCAAGCTGACTCCTGTGTCATTTAAAACATGACTTGACTGACTAGGTAATGTAGGGGTCGCATGATGTATCCTTCAAATAATAACACTCTTCTGGTGCATTCACCCTGACCTTTGCCTTTTAGCACAGACAATAAATTTGCTTCTGATAACCTTTCTAGCTGGGCATAGCATGGTATACCGAAAGTATGTCAAATAAAGTGAGTCCTTTCTCAGTCTGGAAACCAAAATGGGAAGTTCCGTAGTTTGATAAATCAATTCTTTCATATACCTAGAAGGGGAAAAAAAGGACCAGGATTTTTCTGCATTCTGGGGATGTGTGAGAAGTCATTTAATGTGCATCCTTCTTTACTTTCATATAGGAGAGAGTTACAGGATGGGGAGAGTTGGCACCTTTCATTTATTTCAGCTATTGCTTGAAAGAAGTGTGCCAGAAGTACAAGTTTTAGGCTTAGTGTGGCTTTGTGTCCACTAGACACCTCTTAAAATTTTCAGCTAGTGCTTTTGGTCATGGCAGCAAAGGCAGCAGTCCTGGTTAAACAAGCTGCTGGTATCTAAACTCATTTAAACTGCTGTTTTGTCAGAATATGCTAGTTTAAAAGCTACCGTTTTATCTAGGAGGGGAGCCTCTGGCTGCCCACTAGTCCGCATGTACAAATCCTCAGCTTCCATTATCTGGCTGTGTACAAGGCAGGACCAACTGCCCTGGTGACTGTCAGGAACTAAATGCCTCCCCAGATGCAGGAAGGATGCCAGTGGCCACTGTGAGGCTGCTGCACACCCCCATAGAGATGTTGTGGCTGTTGAGGATGGAAATGATGCCCAGAAGAAGCTGCATCCTATCCCTGTCTAGTAACGGTGGCTCTTTTGGTGTGCTGGATTGGCTTTTCAAATAGCAGGGACAGCTGAGACTGGAGGAGGAGGAAGAAGAAGGGGGAGGAAAGGAACTGGGTGGGAATGAGGGAAATACAAGGGACTCCCAGGCTGGGAGAGGTCAAACAGGGAGTCAAGAAGTGCATGGTCTGGGGAGACCGGGCCTTGAGGCACTGAGAAGGGCTGAGGGATAGAGGGAGTCTGGGCTTGCAGGATGTGAACTAGCGGAGGCTAGTGCACATGCAGCTGGTGGACATAAAGCAGTGGTGGACAAAGCTGGGTAGGAAGGATCTTGGGATTCAAATATTCTGGCATAGAGGTCAACCAAGGGGAAACCCGAGAGGAGCAGACTTGAGTGGGAGAAAGGTTTTGTTGTTGTTGTTGTTGTTTTGGGTTTTGTTTGCTTGTTTTTGTTATTGTTTTGTTCTGTATTTGAGAGGGGCCTTCTATAGCTGAAGAAGTTAAGTTACTGTAGAAATAACACTGAATGTTGTCGTACAGACATCTGAGAGTCAGGTGTGTTTGGTAGGAAAATGAGCAACGTCATATTAGCAGCACTCCCAAACTTCCTCTCTTTCATAGAGCACCTTTTAGCTGGGAATCAGAAACTACTGTATAAACATAAACATATATGGATAAAGGAAGCCTGACCCATGGGAATGTTTGATTTTTTCCTGAGATCACACATTGAAGCCTGGTGAAAGAACCAGGAAGAGTGCCAAATTTTCCTAATTTGTAGTGCTTTGTTCTTGCAAACAGACAGTATCTCCTGCAGGCTGTGTGCGTGCTGATTGTATTTATTGACATTTGCATGTACACGAGTGGGAATAAAATACAATTAAATCTCTGATAAATCTCTATTTATTAACATATTTGTGAGCAGTGAAACTAATGAAGCCTGGTTTCCTATGGATTTGAGTTTCATGGTTGGACCCTCTGATGTCCAGTAAAATCTAAGTTCCAATTGAAGCTTTTCCCACAGCTGGGATATTTACAGAGCCTCTTGTGTGCCTGGATTCTCTAGTGTCTAATAAAAAGGGAGCTTATATTGCAGTCTTGCCCGTTCATGGGGTACCACTAATGGGGGCTCTTTTTTTGCCCGTTCATGGGGTACCACTAATGGGGTACCACTAATGGGGGCTCTTTTCTTTATCTTCTTTGCCTCTTACTTTCATTAAGTTTATTAGAACAAAACATAATTGTGATCATTACTCCTCTGTCAAATTGGTTTTAAAGGTCCATCTCAGACATACTAAGATGGAAAGCCAACAAAGATGTAAAATTATGCAGAGTGTACGATCACTTTGATTTCCTTAGGGGACAGGACTAAAAACTGGATTAGCCTTTCAAGCATCATATTGTTTTCTTTCTAAGTAAAACATGAATAAGCACTGGTATTTACATGATGGTGTATGAAATGAAGATAATACTTTAATATGATAATATAGGTTGCCATCAAAGCCATAAAAAAATGATTAGGCTGACTGACAATAATGGATACAAGTACCTCAGGACTTCTAAGGAGAAGAACAAATCCAGTACCAGCAGGGTCTGCGAAGACGGGCAGAAATACTGGAAATGAGAGGGTTGATATTATCCAGAAGTAAAAGCGATTGAACAGTCAATTACTTCTAGAAGTTGTTTGTTTAAACATTTAACCACTGCTAGCATTTAGAGTAAGTGCTCTAGCTATCCATCTGTGAACAAATAACAATGCTGCTGTATGTCCCTCAGCCATTAACTACAAACCCTTAGGACCAATTCCATTTTTACTCTCTTGAATCCACGTATTTTTGACAAAATAGCAGTAATAATGTGGGTTGTAAATTGCACTTAGTTTAAAAAAAAATTAAACTGCAATTTAGCACAGCCAATGAAAACATTTGTTTCACAAGTTTAAACTTTCCCATGGGAATGCTGGAGCAGCCTTTCTGATCTCTCAGTGTGTGTATTCAAAGGAAACATCTTTACAATACAGATGCTTGGGAAAACATACTGCAACGTAGACGTTGTTTCTCAGGATAATCACAGAAACACGACAAACTTGCTGGTGTTTGTTTGTAGTTAAAGGTTTAAAAAAATAGAACAGCAGATTATTTTTTTTTGTCCGTGGTTTTTATGCTAAGGGTCTCATTTTTTTCTAAACATGAGTAGGCATAAACAATTCTTTGTATACCAGAAGTAAAATAAAGAGGTGAGATTGATGTCTGCAATGGCAGTGGATGTGGCTGCTGCTGTGTCACTGCTGGATGTGGGCCAGTTAGATCAATGTCACCTCCCACAGGTCTTATATGAGTAGCTCCAAAGAGACAGTGGAGGAAACTTCTGTCCGCTTGGTGCTTAGGTAATACGTCAGTACTTAAGACATGACAAATCCATAAGAATTCTACTCCTGCATCTGTGCTGGACATGATTTTGTGTCTTTCCGTTGTAAAACCTTCCCTTCCAAGATGGATGGATAATACTTGACAAAAAACAGGTGTCTTTCCCTTCAGGGCTTGGTCACTGCTGGATCGTATCTCTGCAATGAATGAGCTACAGTGGCTCTATTGAGTAGATTGTGGTCCACTTCACATACATCTAAGCACCAATCTGTCCTGCGTATTGGGGGAACTGGCAGGGGGACAGAGCTTTCATGTGGTATTCCTAGACAGACTGGTAGAACTAGCTGGCGGAAGTACCAATAATGATCATCTTCAGAACTTGCTGAAACTCTGGCATTGGCTCTCCTACCAGAATCAAATGGCTTTATGTCATTTTAAGAACTCATGAGAATCATCAGGTGTTTGAAGTAGGTGTTTGTCATACAGGAAAGCATAGTAACCAGTTCAAGAATATCCTGTTCAGTATCAAGTGAGCTGCTAGACTCAGCCCCTGTGGCAAATGACTGGATGCTATCTGTCAAAGATGATGAAATGTCTCCAGACTGTTTTGAGCATTTCTTTGAAATATCTTGCTGGGGCTGAGTGCCTAAATCTTGGTTGCTGTGATACCTCAGTTAATCACCTACACAAGGTGACATGAATGTAGTCTAAAGTTTATTTTTTGTGATTCAGTCTTGAATTATGATGGCCATATCATGGTATTATGGTGCTGACATTTCTCAATGGCCAACAGTTCAGACCTGTCTTTTACGATGGCTCTCAGGATTGTCCTGCTAAAATTCCTAACACTTCCAGCAAACTGCATTTTGCATTGCTGAATAAAGCAAGTGGACTTTGATACTGTTTTCCTTCTGCTCTGACCTCACTGTGGATTCTCAGTGAGTTCAGTGTCATGACTTCCTTTGGAAAAGGTCATGTTGAAATCACATTGCACATCCATCCTAATGGCAATCTCAGAACATAACCTAATTAAACTGCTAGCTTTCTTCCTACATATTGTGTGTGTGGTTTTGATATTTGATCTGTGACTATGATAGGACAAAATTTTAGACCATCTTAAGTCCTTAAGTGGATCATAAAGTGGTTTTCTACAAAAGAGTGTGATCTTTCTCTCTCAAAATGTCAAAGCAAATTTTATGTATGGCACAAAGCAGTAATTTAGTACAGTACCTTAACCACAGTTAAATACTGTGGTTTTGACATACGAGTAGACCTTGATGCTGACTTTAGAAAGATGTTCAGTTCATGACTAGAGTAATAAAGCTGAATACACTGATTTCCACTGCCAAGTTCATCCCAGAGAGAGTCACATAATCGCATATTTGAACTGATTTCCACTGCCAAGTTCATCCCAGAAAGAGTCACATAATCGCATATTTGAAGAATACACTTGCATTAATGGTTTGATCTTTGGGATGATGTAATCAAAATGGACCTTCAACATAGCTTTTGGTAGGCTTTAGGAATAGAGACTTAGACTTATAACTCTGAGAGTTATGATGGAAATGTGCAAAACGACTTTTGGACCTTTATACAGGAAAAAGAAGGTATGTGTATGATCCCTGTTAGCACTGCAGATCAGGAGACTACAATCTTGCCTGCTTTCTGTGCTCTTAGGATAAGATATGTTGTGGCTATAGTGTTTCAAGTAAGACAATTACTATATATAAATGGTGTCTTTATTTTTGTTACTGCTGATTGGGTACCTGATTTATAATTCTCTGGAAAACATCTGGTGTTCAAAACTAAATATAAATCTAAATTCCTAAGAAAATTGCATCTGCTGTACGAGACAGCAAGATAGCTTGATTCCCCAGAAAACTTACTTGGATAGAATCAGAAAGAATACAATGTTCTTTTCTTTTTTGCTTCTAGGGTAACTAAGCATTTCTGAAGATAAACTGTGCTTTAACCATTCATCATAGCCAGTACTTGCTTAATCAAATTAACTATCACAGTTTATTATAATTTTGATTTTTTTAACATTGGCAGAAACCATTGTTTATTTAAAAAAAAAATGAAGCAAATCTGGCATAGACTAGCTGAAAAGACTGAAATGTCTGACTCAAATAGCTGTCCACAGGCACGTGTCTTCTCCAAATACCAGCTGCTTCCATTAATCCTCTTGCCAGCACACCTACATTGCAACAGCCTAATCACAGCTTGTAAGAGTAGCTATCCATGTAAATTGATAAAAACATTACTATACCACTCTCTTCCAGTAATAGTTCAGTTGAAAAGTTCCAGCTGTTGGAGGCAAAAATATTCTGATTAGGACAATGTGGTGTTTTTCTAGTTCCCCTCACTTAGCAGTTAAGGGTATGTTGCCTTTAGCAATATTTGCCTTTGTTCAAGGCCTCCTGACCTGAGGGTTCTGTTTTATAGTGCACTCACGACCTCTCATTACTACGTATACAAAACAAGACATGGATGGAATGATAGAAATAATCTGTTAAATGAAAAATCTAAAGGACATCTTACTGAAGACTTACATATCCTAAAAATAAGCAAACATCAATGGAAGGGACTGAAGATCAGCAAAAGTGAAGCTGGCAGCGGGTCTGGCATCCCTTACTCTGAATGAAGTTTTAGTCTTCAGACTGGTACACTGGCAGTTCCTTTTGTGAGGCATGCAAAAGCCACGTTGCTGTATCTGTCTACCCGGTTGATGTTCATAGTAAATAGCTATGTCAGTCTTCAATTACTGTGGAAACTCCTATATCTTACTGTTCACACCCCTCGAGCACACACAGGTTTAGAAAGAGAGATCTATATATGACCTCCACATACTCCTGTGTCAAAGGAAGTTATATTTAAGCAGAGTTACTTTTTTACTGAGCTAATTTCACAGAATTGTTTTATTAAAAAATAGCCTTTTGAAAAACTTCATTTAAAGGGAATGAGCTTTCAGTCCAAGTAGTGTCTGTATCCAGTGAAATAATCAGCATAACCTCATGGGTTGCAGCATCTATGCTTCATGGCTATAGTGCAAATATCACTGAATGTCACATTTTATAGCATACACGTGTGGACTGTCTTGGTAGTAACTTAAACAGCATTAGATATGAAATGGCCATTTTTACTGCTGACCAGCAGTTGTTCAGGACACTAAGAGAAATTACTGTGTGTGTAGAGTCAAACACTTCTTGGAGGTGCACAACAAAAAAACAAGACGCAGCAGACACAACTTGCAGCCAAGGGAATTTCCAAATATGTGGAAGGAGAAAGCTCTTCACATTGAGGGTGATTAAGCACTGGGACGGGTGTCCAAAGAAGATGTGTAATCTCCATCCCTAGAGATATTCATATCTCAAGTGAGCAAGGCCCCGAGCAACTTGAAGTAATTTGAATGAGAGGTTGGACTGGGAAACCTCCAGAGGTCTCCTCTCTTCCAGCCTTCGGGGTGATTCTGCATATTGCAGCTTGGTGTGGCTGCTTGCCCACCGTTTTGGCTGTGTGGCAGGTATAGGTTGCCTAATCTAGAGGACTTGCTCTATTGCAATGCTGGAACCACACTATTAACAGAAGGTGTGTCCTTGTATGTAACAGTGGAACAGGCCCCTAGAATTAACACATTGTTTACATCACACTTTCTTTTTGAAAACTCACTGCTTTCCAGCAGGGAAACTGGAGATTCTTATCACACTTCTAGGGGCAAGAAACCCCCAGAAACTTCACATTCCATTCCCTAGGAAATCTGCAGTCTATGAAAACTAGATGCATTAGGAGTTGTATGGCTGGACTATCTTTGATAAAGAGAAAAAAATGCAAGAAGGATACTGAATTGTGACCCCTATCAGGAAAAATGGAATTTGCAGTTCAACAGGCTTAAAGGGTTTTTCATTAAGAGCATGGTATCACTACACGCATTAAAACTGCATGAAATAATTGACAAAATACTGAATTGTGAAAGACTGAGCTATTAAGCATTTAAGCTTCTTAAATGCATAACATTTTTCTACTCTATAGCTCGGAAATTAACAGTAATATGAGCTAGCTCCTAATGGCCTAGATAAAGTCATTGAAATGTATGGCCAAAACTATTTGTATAAAAGTAGCTGTTGGAAGTATTTTGTGTCCATGTTATGTGTAGCTAGAGAAAAAAAATTCTGTTTGAATTTCTATAGGAAGCAATACACAGTCTTTTGACCTCAACATTTTAAAGCTGTAATTCTGAATGGTAATGAATGAATAAATAAATGGCCCTGACATTTTCATTAAAATATGTATTCAGAGGAGAATTTTAATATTGATACCATAAAGTCTGTTTTATAATGCTGACCTGATTGTGACATTTGTCATGCTGTAGCTGACAAATTACACCAGGTTGGAGGTGATCTTAAAAGGTTCAGCATACTATTAAAATGCATAAATACTGATCAAGCTTTTTCTAAAATCTGAGACTAATTAAGCAATTGTGATAATTTTCTTAGAATCTTAAGATCAATTACCTAGGAGGAAGAGAGGAATATAATAATGATGATTTTAGATATCTAAAAGGCTCCAGACTTTATCAAAGTACAGAAACACTTGGAAATGATCCAAGTCTCTCTGAGTGTCCCACTGTTAATTATTCATGTCCTGGGGAGATACTGGTAACATCAAAACAAGTGACCAAACTGCTAATACGCACCATTTTGTCTCCATTCCATGTAAACTAAAATCTGGTTTAAATTTCAGAACTGCATTCATATTTTAGAATAAAACAAGGATGGTTTCTCCAATGGGTTTTTTTTGTTGTTTGTTTTTTTTTTAAATGGGGAGCTCAATATGTGGAACTCCTAAGATCTTCAGCAACACAGCTGCTAAATATGAATAATTTAAGGGGAAGTTTGCTTGTTTATGAGATTTTATAGGAAGGTTAATATATTAATTTCTATCTACAAAACAAATTAGATAATTATTAATGGTAACATAATAGATAAGTTGTATTGTTGTGACTGAGTGCACTACCTGGGCCATTAGTAGGTAGCTCACGTTACTGTTAATTTCTGTGATACGGTGCAGGGAATGGTTGCTTATTTAGGAAGCTTTGATGTGATTGAGCTGTGTGATTGTGTGTGATTAAGCTGCATTAATGAAGGTTAGGTTTGTGAGAGAAAGAGTACAAGCAATAGCAAATAATTGGGTTTTTATAGACTCTCTGCATGTTTCTAAAATGATTCTTGTATACCTGTATATCTATTGCTGTATCTATATACATCCCTATTCTGTATCCAAAACAGCATAGTGTACCATAAAAGATAAGTTTCTGCTGGGTTAGGACGTTACCCTTAAGTTACTTATGGATTCTCCATTTGCAGCTAATGCTGTTTTTGTCGTCTCATGCTGGATGAAGATTCACCTGCATGATCTGTGTGCCTCAGTTGCCTGCTCAAATGTAGGATGTGTATGTTTTTTGTGAGTTCATTATTCTAAGTATTACAGCTTGTAATTTCTACTGTGTAACACTGAAGGATGATGCCTTTTGAAAGGTGTTTCTAAGATCCAGATATGCCACTAAGACATGCCACAGAAACACTTGTGATACACAAGTCATTTTGTAAGATATGAGACCATTGAGGCATGATGGGCCCTTTTCCTCTGTGAAATAACTTCTCTGTTCTTAGTACTTTGAAACTTTTACTTACTTTATACTGAACGAGATTCTACTACATTTTTTCATTTGACATTTTAATCTGCAACTATTCCCTCTGACTTCAGTTGTTGAACTGGCAGAGTACCACCAAGATGTTTAAGGGACTGGAGTACATGACATATAGGAAGACACTGGGAGAACTGGGTTTGTTCAGCCTTAAGAAGAGAAGGCTCAGGGGAAACCTTACTGCTGTCTGCAACCACCTGATGGGAGGGTGTAGAGAAGACTTAATCTCAGAGGCATAGAATGACAGAACAGGAAGCAATAGATCCAAGATGGACAATGGGAAATGCTGGCTAGATATAGAGAAATGTTTTTTCATCATGAGGGTGATCAGACACTGGGACAGCTGATCATAGAGAGTGTGGAATCTCCATCTTCAGACATAAGCAAAACTTGATCGGACAAAACCCTGAGCTATCTGGTCTAAGCTGTCCTTGCTTTGAACAGGAGGCTGGATTAGTTGACCTCTGTGCGTCCCTTTCAAATATTAATTATTCTGTGATTCACTGGAGGATTTCTGAAGCAGTGATCTTTTATGACACAAAGAAAATCAGCAGTTAGCTTAATATGAGCCATTTGAACTTACTGAGGTGCTGTGGAATAGGTAGTGCATATTTTGGAAAGTGATTGTGTAGCCACTGTGAACTGGTACCATCTTTGACCAGGAGAAGTTCTTGCAACAAAAGTCATGGATGGCTCTCCTGTAGCCATCATAAGAGCCCTATAGTTTCCTTAATGTTACAATAACTAGAACATTATCTAGAAGCAAATTAATGTATTTTTAATCATAAAAAATATCCAGTAGAATATTCTACTGATGTATCTTTATTTTGGGGGTAACATGGAGGTATTTAGCATATAAAATTGCCACGTTAATGTAAAAGCATTTGGCTATGGAATATCATTTAACTCATATTTCTGTCTCATGCTGCAACACAGCATCATAGAATCATTAACGGTGGAAAAGACCTCTAAGATCATCAAGTCTAATCATCAACCCAACACCACCACCCACTAAACCATGTCCCTAAGCGCCTCATCTACACGTCTTTTAAATACGTACAGGGATGGGGACTCAACCACTTCCCTGGGCAGCCTGTTCCAATGTTTCACCACTCTTTCAGTAAAGAAATTTTTCCTCACGTCCAATCTAAACCTCCCCTGGCGCAACTTGATGCCATTTCCTCTCGTCCTATCACTAGTTACTTGGGAGAAGAGACTGACACCCA
>NW_008796215.1:455279-501510 GCF_000699145.1 Aptenodytes forsteri | reverse complement strand
GATCCTTTTCCCCCTGTGAGACAGCTGGACTCCATCTGCCGCCAGCAGGCCCGGTGCCGTGTAAACCTCCCCATGATCAAAAAAGCCAAAATTCCTCCGATGGCACCAGCCCCTGAGCCACGTGTTGATCAGGTGTGTTTTCCTGTTCCTCAGGTGTGTTCATTACATGTCCATGTAATTATAACAGTGTTACTGCACCCATGTTCCTCCATGTCAGTTATTGTACGATTTAGTCATCAGTAAAGGCTGGATCTTCTAACAGTACTTGCAGATCATTCTGTGCTCTTATTGCTGATTCCCAATATTTCAGCGCTTGCAATTAACTGTAAGGAGCAATTGCAAAGAAACTCCTATTTCCACTTGCAGTCCTCAGCCTGAGCGTGTCCTGTGTCTGTAGAGACGTCATGTAAAGGCTCTGTCTGCTTGGTAAAAATGGAATCATTAGATCATTGAGCTGTTGAGCTGTAAGAAATTTTTGCTGAGCAACTGTAAACTCAGGTCTTTCAGAGACTTACAGTTGGGTCAAATTTGGGTGATTTCTTGGGAACAGCAAAAAGCACATTTCTGACAGAATTGTGCTTTAAAGCAGAGTACTATTAGATCTTTTGACTGACACTTACTAACTGGACAGGGGGATCTTTTTTTAAGTACTTTTGTTTGTTACATGGACATAAATGCTTGTTTTCTCCTGAAAGTCTCAGAAACTATTGTATAATTTTTGCAAAGTTGGCAAAGTTGCAAGGAAATAAAATTAGGATATTTTAATGGTAAATACCAGGCAATATTATTCATAAATTTTCTATCCGTATGCCAATTTTTATGCCAATCATTTTGTGTTCTTTCTCATGATTATAGATAATTCTCTTTTTAATTAAAATATGTTTCTGCAAGAAATAATCTGCTTGGTTATAATTGCAAAGACATTTCCTAAATTTGAACAAGTGTTTATATATTATAGTTAATCCAAATACATGTTTTGAAAGGACAGCTTAAAATAGCAAAATCATAATATCAAAACTCACAAATTAGAACAGTCATAAGGAAATACCATAATCACAAGATTAGCTTGCAGATTTAAGTGAGGTCAGAGACTTGACTCACCAGCTGTACTCTGACTTTTTTCTGAATTAGATGAGAACTGTGTATGGTAGCACAGAGGCAAATAAGCTGCAGTTTTTATCCCATTCTCATTTTTTGTGTGTGCTACTTTTTAGCATTTCTGGTTTACAATAACAGTAGTCACTATCTCTTACTATTAGTGCTATTGTGCATTTATTACAAACCTGGTTGTTGTTGGTATATAACTTTTCCAGAACAGTATGCTAGAGGTTAAGAGTTTCCATTCTCACTCAGCTGTAAAACACTTTTTGTTGCTTTTCTTTGCTCTTTTCTTATGTAGCCATTGATAAATTAAAGGAAAGGAAATCATTGCATAAAAAAATGTATGAAGAGAGAAAGAGAGTTCCCTTATCTAACAACACTACTGTGCCATTGGCTGGGGCTTATCAGGTATCATAAGCTAAGTAAGGCTAAGCCTGATCATTACTTGACTGAGAAATCATGAGGGAAATACTAATTGCTTCAGGAAGTAGCGCCGATTTTTTGGTTGAAACATCATTCTTCTGAGTTGTGCTTGTTCCATTATGGCGGTTGAGTGTTAGAAGTGCATGCTGGCACTGGAAGTGTTCAGATGAGGTTTTAAATAGAGATCCAGTAAAAAGATCAGCTAAGCATGGTAAAAATCTGGTGTTGGTTCCTGGCACTAAAAAATCCAGACATCTTTGCAAATGTGTTAAGTGTCTTTGTAGTGCAGCTGGCATCTCTTTTACCCAAAAAAGAAGTGTCACAGTCCAAAATGCAAAAGAACACACCTACAGTTTGGCACTGATTTTTCTAAATCAAAGGTTTGATTTCCGTTACTCATTCTTACCATATCTTTCACAAGAAATGTGAAAGGTCTTAAATTGACTGTGTTTTAAATGCTATCAATCATGGGAATTAACAAGTTTTATAAATAGATTTGTACAAACCTTGGTATAATTTCTTAGTGACAGATGAAATCAACATTTAATATGAGTCTCAGATGAAGACTTTATATAGGCCTAGATGTTTCCTGAAATGAAAAGTTGTTCTCCATCATTATATAAACAGCTAGCCACAGGAAAATGAAAACTTAGGCTTATAGATTACAAAAAATACTCTTTCATGTTAGGAATGGTGTCTTTAGTAAGCATCCTCATTTAGCTTAATGTCCTTAATATGAATGGTTGATTTCCAGTATCTGGCAGTGTTGGAAACAAAAGTATTTTGCCTAATATTCAGCACACATGTTTCTAATGGAAGCACATATTCTTGCAGTCTCACTGCTCTGAAACTTTTGATCCATAAAACCAGGCTCTTCAGTTATTTCTACTCACCTGCTTATTTAAAGATCTATTTTATCCCACTCATAACTCAAATTGAAACCGTGGCCTTCACTGAAAGGGAAAGAGAGGAACACCACTTTTCCCTTTGGAAAGGAAAACTCTGAAGAGCAATTAGTAGGGATCTGCAAAGGAAAACTTTATACTCTGCTCCCCTGTGCTTTCTAACCAAACCAGTCCTTCCAGTTGGCAATAATTAAGGTCCTTGTGGACAGATGCAGGACAGACAAAAAGGACTGAATGGGTCACAATGATCACACTTCCATCTTCCCTGTCATGGTGGACATGCAGGTGGAGTCCAGTTCCTGTGGCAGGGCAGTACTTATCCTCACATAAACAGCCCTAAGCTCAGCATGGCATGGAGGTCTGCCTCCTCGAGTTTCTCTTTATTTAGGCAAGAGTAAGAATTCGGTCCTAGTATTGCCTGAGTGTTCAGAGGTCACCTAAGCCTTGGCACTTCAGAATTTTGCATGATCGTTACTCTACCAAAATCACAATGTGATCTGAGCATTACTCATCACTGTAAATAGTGGTAAAAAGTAGGGCAGATTCTACATGCAATACACTGGATTGCAAGAACAGTGTTGAGCCCAGCCTGTGAGGCCTACCATGTTGCCGGGATTGTGCAGTCCTGTTCAGCATTACATTAGTCAAAGAGCTTTTCGATCAGAGCTGACTTGCACCCTAACAGCTGAGAGGCTGGGCAGAATTAACTAGTATCCCTGGGCATCCCCTCTGTGTGGCACGCACTTCGCTGGCATGTATATTATTTGATCTTCAGCCTTTTTTAGTATTTCATGAAGGCAATTATATGGTCTCAAGAACTGAAGTTTCAAGAAGAAACCAGACATGCAATAAAGTAGTGAGATCTGGAAACAGAAATAATACTGTAAGTCAAAAAAGATTTTAATACCATTTGGTTTGTTACATCTGTACCATTGAATGTATTCTCTGCTCTGTGCTGGGCAACCTTTTAAAAACAGTTATCCAAACCCACAAATAAGATAGCAGGTCAAATAACCCAGAAATTTTGTTACTATTTTTGTTTAACTTCCTCCCTTGATAACTACCCATCACTTCTCTGTTCAAAGTTCATGGACAAAAATTTTCATCCCTGCAGGGGCTCCATCAAGTGCAGCTTCTACGATAAGAAGCAACCATGCAGTTGCACGTGGCTCGCACGTCAGCATATCTCAGAAAACCTCTTGGTGCTCTCAGGCAAGCCTGAGGCCCACACTTCAGTTCCTGTGGTGCGATGGGTTGGGGTTTGTATGCAACAAGGGCCGTGTGGTTCCAGATCGGGATCTGTGTATTCTCAGCCCTTTGTGTGAAATCTGTGAGTGCTGCTTGGATTTAAAAACTCTCAGTGTGCAAGTGAATTATACTTCAGAATGTGCAGAGTATCAAACATTTGAAGCCAGGAAGATTGAACTTTTTTTTTCCCTTTTAGAACAGGCACTTAAATACATTTTTTTTCGTGAAGGTTTGGCAGGCACAATCTGTATAATGTAGGCCTCTGGTGAAATCAAAGTCAGCTGATCAAACTGTATCTTTGAAAATGCAGTAAAGGAACTTTTTGGAAGGGCAAGATACTTAATTTGATTTAACATGCATATAGCAAATTAAGTTAGAGAGCCCCAGGGCAAATCATTTGTTCATTCGTACATACCTCATGTTTATGACAACATAGAAAACTGGCATTCAATCCTCTACCTAGAGAGCTTTTCTAGCACTTTTCTGTCACAGCTGGAACTCTTTGAAACCGTAACCTCCGACCTCTGGCAGAGCAGCAGAAGCTCAGCCAGGTAGCGTACTGGCTGCTCGCATGAGGAGAGTTGCTTTTGGCCTCCAAGCACCCTTTTTTTCTGTATTTGAGGAAGACCATCTCCATCTTCAGAACAAGGTGATATCCTGAAAAATTCCTGTGTCCAAGAAACCAGCTACGTTTTCAGCTGAGTACTTTATTTGTGACTTTGTGACAGCATGGTAACAGAGTGATTGTTAAAGTATTTTGCATGGAAAAGGTAAATTTAACAGATAGTATGAAAGGGGAAAGCCTTGATTTTTGCATGTCAGCTAGGAAGTGAGGATGATGAAGGCAGCATTACTTCAATTTGGGAAGGAGGGGGTGTGGGTTTGGGGTTTCTTTCTTTTTTTTTTTTTTCCCCCCTTTCATTTTCCTGGATTCATTACAAGTTCTCTGTGGCAGACTAATAACTTCTCTGACCTCAGGTTGTCTCTCTCCAATTTAAGCTTATTACAGATAACTATCAAGCCTTTCCTCCACATATATAAATCCATAATTAACTCTGGTTGCAGCACAGACTGTTAGAGGACTTCTGCCTTATAGACCCATCAAAGAATTTGAAATCCCTTAGAAGACATTGTCCATTTAGTCCTTAACTTCTTATCAGTGGCATTTCCTGTTAGCCTAAATACATCCCCAATTAAATCACATGCCTCAGCCTTGAGCCTGTTTTACTTAGGTAGTTTGTTTCTACTGCTCAGTGAGCTTTCTTTCTCCCTCCTTTTTGTTCGTTCTTTTTAAAGAAGGATTTTCATACCCGAGAAAGCTTTCAGGCATGCCAGACATAAATCCTGGCTGCCATGGGGTGATGCAGATCTGAGTGAAACTGCCTTAATTCCACAGAGAAGGGGTTGGAGGGATCCGGAGGAGGGACTCTGCCTTTTCCATCCTATCTTTTGAGCCTGTTACAAAAAGACTTGACCACCAAAAAGAATAGTGAGTAAAAGGGTGCCTCAGGTGCAAAGGGCAGTAGGTCTGTGAAGTGCATGTTCCTGTGGAAATAAACCTTAAAGAAAGCAGAAGGATGAGTGTAGTGATTACTTCTAGGCAGCCCCAGCAATGGTGACTCCCCAGTTCTTGACTAGAAAGAAAAAATCTCTCCTGCCCCTTACACACGATTAGTTTCTTGAAGGTCTGTTAACAAGGTGACAGCATCATTCTTTAGACAGAAACTATTTTGTTTGTTTTTCAAGATGTAGCTTTCTGTTGATCTAATTATTGAAAACATCAGTGGAAACTTGGAGCTGTCTTGCTTTTTCTGCTTGTGCTTTCCCACTTGATCTAATTGTGGCAATTCTGAATTGGATCACTCTCATTAGTACAGTTGTTTTATGGGTAACAGATTCCCGTGTCTCAAATCCAGGACTGTTACTCAATGGCAGGATCAGGCAGAAATAGGACTTTGTAAATTGTAGGACTCAGCTGTCAACTGAGACTTAAGAAAAAAAGTAGGGGAAAGTATGATTTCCCTATTTTTATGTGTGTTTTTTCTTTTTTCTTTTTTTTGAAAATCTGCTCAGTGTCCAAAAGATTCAAAAGAGACCTGGGAAACATCCTGGCAGACCATGTGCTATGCATATATCTAGCTATATTTCCTATTTACATACAGCATCACTTGGCATTCAAAATATTTTAGGTGAAATGTTATGCCTTCCTGCTTTCTTTAGACTGCTGGAGTATACATCACTCAACTCTAACAGGTGATGATAATATTTTTTAAAAATGGCATAGTTTTGAGAGTATATTTTTCTTAGTATGAGAAAAAACACCAGCACTCCAAAAAGGTACATTTAAAAAGACACTGACAATTTTGTCTCAGAGGATGCTCGAGTTGTCTGTGGCAGTAGATAGACATCCCAACCGTAGACCTCTACATGTAGTCTTCTTTCTGGGATGTCTGTCCTCTCTCCGCTATGAGTACAGGAAGAATACTTTTATTTAGAAGGATCCTCTTGACTGCCTGCTCATGAGAGCAGAACACAGGGGTATGGATGACGTGATGTCTATTTTTCAGGTCTACAGTACCCGCTTTGACGTTGTCCTTTTAAATATTTTTGAAATCTTAACAGACAGAATTCAAATGAACCTTTTGTTAGGTTTTGTTAGGACAGGATTGTCCATCTGGCTCTTTCCATATGACCACTATTAAAATGCTGGGGTCAAGACACCCTGTTGTTCTCATCTTTCTTCTCCTGCGTTTGAGTGATGATCTCTTTTATACCAGGGTTGTTTGTGAAGGTCTGTAATTCTCAGGAGCCTTTTTCTTTATCCTGCTTTTCCTGAATTAAGGACACTCCATATGTTTTATCATCAAGAATAGATGCCATTCACATAACCATATCCTCCCATGAAATGAAAGGGAAATTTCCAGCCATACAGAAGTTATTTACAACTTATTACATATCTATTTGAAAAAAACTTTCCTCATTCGGTATTTTATTACAATTTTTACCATGGAACTGTAGTGAATTAGAATTCCCCAATGCTGGCCCACACCAGTGGGAGTATGGCTGACCTATAATAGCTTGCTCCGTGATCTGTGGTTGTCTATATGTTTTTTCCCCAATAGACTTGTACTACAGTGATAAAAATGAGATTTATTGCAATTAATGAAACATACCTTTAAAATTTGTATCATTATAAAGGAATGATTTTTAATTTCAGATATACATTTGGAATTTCTCTTACTGTTGTAATTTTCTTACTCATCTCTTATTTACTCTTGGAATTTTCTTATTATTGTAGACTTTTTAGGTTATAAACTGAAGCTAGAAGCTCTTTGCTTTTTTGGTCCTAGAATATATTATCTGTGCTATTTAAAGTTTCCCACAGTCATTCATTTTCTTCAGTGCCTTTCTTTGCATCTTGTGCACAAATATGGCCCCTCATTTGGGCCTTGAAATATTAAATAAAACATGGATAGGAGGAAGAAATGGGATTTTTTCCTGGATTTCAGTTTAAGACAGCTGGCAGGTCTACCTCTTCTCTTAAAACATAATATTTACTGTCCTAGCATTTCATCCTCCAGGGATATTTTTATTTAGGGGAGAACCCAATATTACCCTCAGCGAGGACACATAAAGCCCAGAGCAATTTATTATGCTAACTGTTTTTCTTACTGAATTTCAAATTGCAACATTGTTGGCGTTTTTCATTGCGGAGAGGGAATGCTAGAGATTTAGTTACAGGTTTTTGTTTGTTTTTTGCCCCTTAGGAAAATTCTGGGCTGAAACAGTCATTGCTTTCATATAGCAAGCCTAATAGGTGTTGCTTAAAAAAATCCTCTTATGTCAGTGTGTCTAAGATGAATTGGTAAATTTTCATAAGAACCTCCATTACCGCAATATGTTTCCTATTTGACTAGTGTAGTATGTGTAGATGGACAACTCAACACTTAAAGGAGGCAGACTCTTTAATGTTGAAAAGCATTACCATTCACAGTTTGGAAAAAAACAGAGTAAGCCTAACTTTTTGCAAGCTTTGGCTTTCAAGAGCAAACATATACTCTTCATAAACACTCTATTTGCACCGCAGGGTGGCTGAGACAGCAATAGTCGCGGGGATCAGAGCCTCACGCAGCTTAGACTAGTGGCATGCAATTTATGCAGTCTGCTCTGCCGGCTCACTTCGCTTTCTTTATCTCACATCTTTATTCTGCCTACAAAGATGTACAGTAGGTGGAATCTGTCAGGCATGAAGCCAGCAGGCAATGTGAAAGTGGAGACTGCTGGCGTCAGATTGATTAAGCCTGTGCGCGTGTCTGTAGAAAGGAGACATCAGGTTTAATCACTCTGCCTGAATTTCTTTCTGTTCCTTTCTCTTGTAGATAAATGTCTTGTGAAATGTCTTGTGCAGATCACAGTGGGAGCGCTCCACTAAAGCAGAAAAGTAATCAAGGATAAAAACTTATTATCTTACCCCTATTGTTTTGTTATCAACAGAGGTGTATGAAGTGTGTACATCTTAAAATAAGAATTTCTGACACATTTGCTGAACTCCTCCTTATACAGCATTCATAGGGAATAATAAATGTTACATATGTACTTACGAAATATTCAATAGCAAATTTTTGGAAACATCAGTCTCAGCATTTTTCAGTTAATAACTTTGATCTTTGTTTTGTTTACTGGAGAGTATAAAGCAGGAAAGTATTTTGGTTATAAGCACTTCTGAGAGCAACTGGATCCATTTTTAAATAGATGTATATTTATTTTTATTGGTTTGCAAATGCAGAGTGATTCCCAAGTCTGCAAAGCCTTGAGGTTGCAGTAGAAAACACAGCGTATATTCATTGTGCAAACTGACAAGGAACTGCCAGATACTGAATTTGCTACACATTTTATTGTTTAAAACATTTGGCTGTCTTGTTTGAATAGAAATGTGAGGGGGAAAGAAGATGAAGGTAAGAAAAAGCCTAAAAGAAGGAAAGGAATGTAAATAAAAAAGTGAAGGAAAAATTCGCAGTTGATCTGTGATTGAAATTACTGCCTCTAATGTCTTTCAGAGTTGTCCTCAGTAGTTAGAGTCCATATAAGTATTTTTTTGTAAGTGCTGGCCTATGCTACATAACATAAATTGTTTCCTTTCCATGTAGTAAAAATAACATACAAACACAGCAGTTGTTCATTATTTATAATCCCTCGGTTGAACAGGTATCAGAATCCCCTACATTTGTTATTTGAAGTAAGGGACTGAAATATCTTAAACATAAAAAAAATTTCTAAATTGGACCTTTCAGCCCTATGCTTTCTCTAAGGTGCTTTTTACTGTATTCAGGCATACAGTATGTAATGTCTTCCATGTATCTCCAAGGCTCTGTCTCTATGTGTGCTTGTGCATTGTCTCTTTTTTGCTTCTAAGGTCCTGAACAAAAGTTCTTTGGAGACATAAAAGAATATATAACTATTCCCAAATAGTTATACTATAGTCCAGATAGTTACACTATAGTATGTTTTGGTCTTTGCTAAGTAGGGGTTGCCACAAGTTAAAGGAGACCAGAGACATAATACAGGCTCTGGATACAGCAGTAATAATGGAGTGTTTTACCCAAAGAGGAAGTGTGGGATAAGAACTGAAACAGACAGGCATGCAGGATTTTAATTTTAACTTGCAGATCCTATTAAGTCACAACTATTTGGCTGAATGCCAAAGGTTGCAAATTAAAAGGATTGAACTGAACTGAAACTCCTTTGATAACATCTAGGATTAACTATTGCCACTCTTGTTTATTGGTCTTCTAGAAGACAGTAGAGGTAAACTTGATTTATTCAAAACTCTGCTGTTGACTCACAAAGTAGGATGTTTGCCCAAGAGATGAAAACAAAGCACTGAGCACTTGTGGTTCTTAAAGTTCCCATGATGTATTTGCAGAAGCTGAAGGTGTTAATCCTGGTGGCCTGGCCAAACTGCTGCTTGAATGATTGCATTGTAGATTTTCCTTCACCACTGGTGCAACTGCATTTGGCTCTGAAATTCATTCCTAGCCTTAATAATTGTGTAATGTTGCTGAGTTTTGTAAAATACTGCATTGCTTTGCTCATTGTTCTCCATGTATTCAAGGCTCAGATACTCCAGCTTGGAACTGTACGTGTGGCATAGTAACCGTTCCTCCATACTTTCCTACACCAGTGGAGCTAAAGCAGGACTTGTTCGCTGGGCTTGCTTTCCATTCTTAGAGCTGATCTTCATGTGCAAAGTCTAAATCATTTATATATCAAATATCAGAAACTGTATTTCAGTTACGTGTAGATAGACCGTCCAGTCACAGAGAATCTCTCCTGTGCCCAGATAGTTCCTCACTGCATGGGACTTCATGCTGAAGAAGTATTTTCCTCTCTTGTAGGTTGGGAATTTACAGTCCCACTTAGCCAGGCAAATCAGTGTCCTTTGCTTAAAATGTAGTCATTGAACTTGATTACATTTTTTCAACTCTGTTTCCGAGAATCTGTCGTAGCACTGAGTTACATCAGTACATAACTGGAATAACAAAGAACAAATAGTTTTGCCCATATGAAAGGAGCAGTTGTATTGTATTTTATTCATCACAAGGAACATCTTTGGCAACTAGATGTGGTTCCTTGTTATTACAGGTACAAGGTCAGATACTTTCATGAAATTATTTGTGAAAGTAACTTTTTTCCTCCTCTGTGTATCTCTCTGCCTAAAAAATGTACTTTCTTTGTGGAATGTGTTTCCATACATTAACAAATACAATATTTTGGACAAACCTAAAACTATTTAATGATCCAATGATTGCTGCTCACGGTAAAACTCTTCCTCTCCCTTTTTTTGAAAGTGCCCAATTCCACTTACATTTTATTTGATTGACTTCTTTGACCTGCACTGTCTACATTTGACATCTTGCTGTGCTGGAATTTAAATAACCTGTGCTGTCCTATGAAATTAAATCAAGACTTGCATTGGCAGGCACTCTCACTGAAGTAAACCTTTTCCCTGGTTGTCTTCCATTGCTCTGCTACATGGGCCTAAAAGGCAGCCTGAAATAATAAGAGCTAATCATCAGTTGCAGGAGGAATCTGCCCAATTGTTTGTTCTCCCTTGGGCTAATTAAGCTCTGATTTTAAGGCAAGAAATTATTCCGTTTCAGCTTGGCATTTATAAGCCTCCATTTATTTTGAGGTATGATGCAATAGAAGATGCTATAGGTTAAGCATGACTGTTTTCATTAAGTAAAACAATCTTTTTTTTTTCCCCTTCTTTTTTTTTAGTGCTGACCTAGTGGAATGCATTTTTTGCATTTTTCTTTTATGGTTTTTTTTAGACTTTAATGTCTTAAGTACAAAGTGTAAGACTTGATTAACCAAGACACCACACAGTTTTTATTAGGGAGTTGGGCTACTCTAGTAAATGAAGGTAGTTTACAGATATAACTGAAGGTTTTAGTAGCAGCAGCCAAATGACCATCCACCACGGTAGTAATTTTAGGTTGGAATGATTAGTAAGAGGACTATATCATTGAAAGCAACTGGAAAGTGTTTACATTGCAATGTTAAGCACTTTGGGAATTACACACTTGTGTGTACAGTTACTCAGGGATATGGAGAGAGTATTTTTTTCTCTGTGTCATTGTTAGAACCATTTGCACTCCATGTCAGCTATTCTTAGTTTGTCTGTTAGGCACAGTCCAAGGGGAGGAATTTTTGATATGTCACCACTGCCTTCTTGCAGATAGGTTTCTGGGAAGCAAGGTTACTATTGATTGCAAGTGCATAATAAAAAATGAAATAAAGCATCATAATTCTGGTAAAGAAGCTTTCTGACAGCAATGTATTCTAGTCATTTCTGTTATCTTCTTTTTTCCTTCAGAGAGTATGAATTAGGATTCAAGGCAAAGATTTGTTTAATGTAATAATTGCACTTTCATAAAAATCAAGTGGAATCTTCATTTCAAAGTTAATGACAAAGGTGGTCCCAGTTCAGCTGGATTCAGGGAAACTGTTGGAAGAAGCTGGGTGAATGGCAACTCAGAAAGTCAGCACTGACTCAGTGGCCTCAAAAAGTAAGCTTAAATTAGAAATGTGAAAATATTAGAAAATAATGCCTTTTATAAAGAACCTTAGTGAGATTTTTCATGACAGTGTTCAGTTTTTAGAGAGGCAGGAAGACTGAATTATTTACTTTATTATTGTGTCATTGTTTTCTACATTTATGCGTGCTCCTTTATTGAAAAGTTATTCCTTCTTTGCTTTGATTTGAATGATTGGTAAATGTCAAGCGGCAATGGACTCCACAGAGGCCATAGAATAGAATCATAGAACCATAGAATCACAGAATGGTTTGGGTTGGAAGGGACCTTAAAGATCATCTAGTTCCACCCCCCCTGCCATGGGCAGGGACACCTTCCACTAGATCAGGTTGCTCAAAGCCCCATCCAACCTGGCCTTGAACACTTCCAGGGATGGGGCATCCACAACTTCTCTGGGCAACCTGTTCCAGTGCCTCACCACCCTCACAGTAAAGAATTTCTTCCTAATGTCTAATCTAAATCTGCCCTCTTTCGGTCTAAAACCGTCACCCCCCGTCCTATCACTACATCCCTGATAAAAGAGTCCCTCCCCATCTTTCCTGTAGGCCCCCTTTAAGTACTGGAAGGCTGCTAAAAGGTCTCCCCAGAGCCTGCTCTTCTCTAGGCCAAACAACCCCAACTCTCTCAGCCTGTCCTCACAGGGGAGATGCTCCAGCCCCCTGATCATCTTCGTGGCCCTCTTCTGGACCCGCTCGAGCAGGCCTATGTCTTTCTTATGTTGGGGGCCACAGAGGGTTACAAGGTGACTATCTCGTAATGTTAACAAGGCTAGGTCCTGGATACACAGGCTTTGGAGAGAAGAGCAGTGCTGTGGAAACTGGGGGTTGAATGAGGTGGAATACTTTCTTTTGGTCAGGCAGCCCCCATTCAGTAGGGTACTGGATGAAACAACCTGCTTCAGATGCTCCTGTTGGATAGCTTCTGAATGGAGTCCTTGACTTTGTAGGGTACCTAAAAATTCCATGATCCTCCTGATTGAAACATCAAATTCAGCTGTCTCATCAGACTCCTCATTAAATAGTTACCTCAGATTTGCATTTCATTCGGAGATCACAAAATCATTGTGGCTGGAAGAAACCTCAGAAGATAATCTAGTCCAACCCCCATTCAAAGCAGAGTCAGCTAGGGAGGCTGGTCAGGGCCTTCTCCAGTTGGGTTGTGAATATCACCAAGGATGGAGACTCCACAACCTCTCCAGACAACCTGTGCCAGTGTTCAACCAGCCTCACAGAAAAAAAACTTTTCCTTGTTTTGAAATGGTCTATCCTGTATTTCGGTTTGGGCCCATTGCCTCTGATCCCTTCACTGGAAACCACTGGGAAGGGTATGGCTCCATTTTCTTTATACCTGATGGGAGGGTATGTATACACATTGATAAGATTCCCCCAAGCCTTTCCTTCTCAAGGCAAATTCCTTTTCAAATTTTCCCATGCTCTTTTACTAGTGTTGCAATGCAGTTACAGCGTGGGCATTTTAGTACAAAACGTGTGTTCTGTACCTGGTTTTCACTGCCCATGGGGTTCTAAAACCATCCCAAATTAAAATGTAGAGTACCGTTACCCTCTACATACTGCTGGATTAACTTCACCAATACTTCCAAAATGTCTGTTAGATGTGCATCTACCAGATACTCTACTGAAACTTTTCTGTTCTTGCTGGCCTTTGATAAATTATTTCTGGCCATCTGCCTCCCTTCCCCTGAACACACATTACGATGTGCCCAACATGCTTCATCCTTTGGTTTATCTGTTCCTTCAGTGAGTCTGCATAGACCTCTACACTGAAGGATAATCTCTCTTTCCAGTTCACATTTGTAGCAATATTTCTTCCAGCACAAATTACTTCAAGTGTTCATCAGACTCTTATGAAATTGCATGTTTTTATAATTCTTCTAGCTTTTTGCATGTGCTTTATATGCAAGAGCTTATTTGTGGCGTACGTCCTTCTAATCATATGTGTTCCTTAGGCCTTCTAAGTATAACATATTTAGTCCTTCTTCCTGCTTGCTGTTTTTGGCTTTTACAATTAGGTCCATCACTTTATTTAAAAAAAAAAGAAAAAAGTATTCATTGTTTTCAGTAGTTTGTTTAACGTGTTGTTTGAGGAAAATTAAAATATTTCTCATTTGGATAGGTTCTCAGAAAATAGTTCCTATAAAATATAATTGGTTTTCAGTCTTTTAACCACTTCATAATCTGACTTGTCACGGTGCAGATCTATAAGTAGAGGTACTAATGGCATCATTAGTCATCTTTGCCTGCATAGGCGTTCCTTGGTGGGAAAGTTTAAAAAGAAAATATGTCTCATAGATCAGGGAGTCACGGCTCCTCCTGTGATGAGTTTTTTCAGACACATGTGAATTTGCTGTTGTACTTAATACTGTTCTGAGTTTTATACATTCTTGACAGTATACATATTGCTGTATCTTTAGAAAATAGCATTACTGTGGTCAAGAGGTTATATCACATGTAGACAGCTTACTTCTACATTTGACCTTGTTCTATCCCTGTTCTGGGAAAAGTTTTGTAACCTCTTTTTTTCCACCTACATTGAGATAATATTTGACCTTGTTCTATCCCTGTTCTGGGAAAAGTTTTGTAACCTCTTTTTTTCCACCTACAAATTGAGATAATAACGCTTACGAATTTTGTAAAGTTCCTTAATGTCTGCAGATAAATATGATCATTGTTAGCTAGAACTAGAACTGGAAGCTGTGTACTTTTTAAAGGAAACTGAATGATAGTGGTTTTATTTTGGCAGATTAGAATAGAACTGTAACTAAAAGTATAAATAAAAAGAAAATTATCTTGAAAGATGTTGGCCACAATGTAGGGTCAAGAATCAGTACATTGAACCCCATATTAAGTGCAGTAACTTTATTTGCAATTTTTACATATTTGTGAACAGTGCTATATGTAATCACCGTGAGTTGTATAACACTTTACAGTTAATGGGACTGATAGCACCCAGGCCAGACTGGGTTATGCTGATGGAGGTGCTCTCTGCTCACCCCAGTCCACCCTGCAGTAACCCCAAACTTGTTTTCAGCCACACAAGTTCACCTTCTGCTCTCTGTCGCTGGACTTTAATGAAGTTCTCGCTGCAGTTAATACACACACACACTCCCCTTTGGCAGCAGACAGACCATAGGTAATATAAATCACTGAGAACACAAGAACTGACTGAAATTCCACAACTAAAGGGATGATGTGGGCAGCTGAAATGCAAATTACTTGTTTGCTTTATTGCTTGTATTGCCATAACACTCCAGCCTTATTCTGGCAATTCCTCTATGCTGGCTCTCACTTAGGGTAGCCAAGCTCCAGGTGTCACAGTCAGATGGCCCGATCTGCCATCTTTGCAGGGGGAGTGCCTGTCGCATGGAGTATCTCCAAAAGTAAACACCAGTTCTATGGAAGGTAAATAATCTGATCTTTCTGAAGGAGGACAGTAGATACATTTGCATTACCATATTCCCTTAGATTTTTAACTTGCCCTTGGGTTGTTCTCCAGCACATAAGCGTCTAAGAGAAAGGGAGAGAAATTTATCAGTTTAACATGGAGCTATCAATACTGGAGTGGTTCGTTAGATGGCCTGCTAGAAATTCAAATATGAAGAAACACAAAGGATGCAAAATAAGATCATAAAATCATGAGCAGCATTGAATGAGCCAGTAGTTCTAGAAACTTTGTTTTACAGGCAAGTCAACTACACTTAATCACTGTATCACAAACTGAAACTGAGGAATGATATTCTGACATTGTAGTCTGGTAAGAGAGCATGCGCTGGCTAACAGAAACCCTGACTCAGAAAGGTATGGGATTCCTAGGCCAGCCAAGTGTTCATTTTCTAGGAGAAGAGGAATTTTCATTTTGGGACCTGTATTGCTTCAGCTCCCAGCACGAGCAAGATATGCTACTTATTTGTCTCCCTTCTGAAAATGCTCCTTCCTGTGTCCATATTCAAAGGTAGAAGACTGCCACTGAAGATATAATTCAGAAAGGCACAATTAGGATATATCAGTAGCATTTCTGAGATTAAAAGAGAGAAAGGGATTGGCTGGCCAGTGGTAGTGGGTTATTATATTTTCATTGATAGCGTCCTGGTCTAAGTCTATCTCATGTTACCAGTTTACAATACACCTCCAGTTTACTTGAACAGATTATGATGATTCCAGTCCCAGTCTTTGTTTTTGGATCTTATTCTCAGGGCCAGGCTCCTGTGACAGTCAGCCTTGGGGGCACTCTCAAGGGGAGATCAAGGACCAAAGTCAACCGTATGGAGACAAAATTATCCTATCACCACCTGCCTTATGTGTGGTTCCTTCCAGTCTGAGCAGAGATTTTATGGGGAGGACTCCAATCTCCAACGTTATCAACACAGCACATTTTAGGAACAGGAAATCCCCGCTCTTGCTGACACACTCAGTTTTATCCATGTCTGTGTCACCATACGTTCCTGAATCTTCTGTATGCCTTCCCTTAGGATCATGCAGAGTGGGTAGTGATGGCATTTTCTAAGGCTTGTTTGAAGCTTGTGAAATCCGTGCCCGTTAGCCAGGGATCTAGTTAGCTCAGAGGTGGGATTTTGTTTTTTATAATTATGCCACACGCAAGACTTGAAACAATTGCTTTAAGTTTTGTCATGCTCATTAGCAGGCCCTGTGTTTCAAAGATGTTAACAGGTTGTATGACATCTGTAATTACTCCATAATATCAGCCTCTGCAGCCCTGATTTTGATTTTTTTTTTTCCTCCCTCACTCAGTCAGCTTTCTGGCTGTGCCACATTGTGCCACAAACAGCCTGTTGTTATAAACGCTGCAGAAATAGTCCTGCACACAGACAGCCTATTGACAACTGAGAGGCGACCCAGAAGATAATTACTAACATTGCTTGGACAAAAAAAAAGCGTAGCCAGACAAGGAAGGATATGTTTTTATGAAAGCAGACAGTCTTAATTCCAAAATTAATTGTGTCTCCAGCCACTGATAATTAAAGCGGGGAGGGAGGGCTGAAGCAGTGCATTTCCCTTTGTTCTGTAATTTACCTTATCAGAAAAATGTGCTCACATGTAACAAGACAGGTTTGGAGGATGGATCATCTGGCTTTGTTTTGGAGATGTAAGCAACAATGAAGGAATGGTTCAGAACCAAGTGACTGCAAGGAGATTTGTATCTGCCAAGCTTTAAATGGCTTTAGGTGACAAAGAAGTATCTTCCTGCATTCATTCTGAGTAACATTAAATGTGGTCATATCTCCAGAATAGCACAGCTAAGTGCACGAAACCAGCTGCCTGCTGCATCAGCAGACAGGGCAAACCGTAACTTGTTAAGTCTGTCAGCACCTAACCTCCAGACTGTGAAACAGATTACGGAGACAAAGAGACCATGCTATTTAAAGTGCAAAGCAGACTGCCAAAAGGTTTCTCGTTTTGCTGAACCAAGTCAAAAGAAGGTGGTACTCAGGTGTAGAGCTGATAGTCTGAGGGTACATGGTTTTGAGTTTGCTCTTTGGCACATTGGGAGAATACATCTTTTAGGATAAGGAACTAAGCCGGAAAGATTCTGTAGTCAGTTTTGGAGAGCAGAATTACATACCCACTGTATCCCTTGCTTCACTTTTGCATCCATCCTTGTCTTCACACCAAAGGGCGACTGGTACATGCTGCTGTGGAACAACACTTAGCGCTACATGGGGAGTTTATATGACTCCTGCAAGTTTCTAAAGTAATACCCCCAAACAGCTCTTGCTGTTCCTCAGTTCAGAGACACAGCATGAGTTCCAGCTGCATTTCAAACCATGCACAAACATAAAATAGAGCTGGCAAAAGATTCAATCTGCACATATATAATTGCTGTATTTAAAACCAGAAAATCGTTACCAATAAAAAAATTCCCAACTATTTGCTACATTTAAAATAGCAGTTCACTACTACTGTGTGTGGACAGCATTAAAAGAATGCAACATGCTAATTGTAATTTCTGATACAATACAGCTCTAAAAATTATTATTGCACAGTTAGCTGAGAAAAAGGGTCTAGAAGTGTTGGGAAAAGAAGAACAAGAAAAAAAAAAAGCCTATCGTTCCACGTCTTTGTGTTCCTGTTAGCTGTTTCCTCAGCTGGACTTTCCTATAGTTGCAAAATACAAAGTTCAGTTTTCCATTCTGTACAGGTTCTCATACCACATTCACTGTCAGATCTGCACTATGCGATATGACTAACTTCTGTCACATGTTTGTTAGCTTGGCATGTTAGCCCTGGCAATATTCATGTCCATAGCTCTGTATATTGAATTTAGTACAATAACACTAGTGCTTAAAGTCTGAAAGGAAAAGCAGCCCAGTATCAGGAAGGTGTATTCAGTGCAGTACCACACATGTAAAAATAATCAGGGTGGAGGGGTAGTGCTCAGAACAGTCACTGAGAAGTTACATATGAATTAATTCTCTCACGCTCGTGACTATTTAGTTTGATACCATGGAATTGGAGGTAACAATGGTCCCAATTCATACAGTCAAGTAGTTTAACTTGGCTTATATAGTAATTTAGTATAAACAATCCTCATGTAGATTTAGAGAGATGTGCACGTTCATAGACGTGTAAGGGAATTACCACTTTAACAGTACAAGGAACCTTTACAGTGGTACCATTATGCTTATGTGAAGGCTTATATGCATGTAGGTATTCCAGTAAAAATATTAGATCCTTAGCCAGATTAGTTACAGTGTGAAAAGTAGTAAGAACTAATCTTTCTTGATATTCATCCCCAACAGAAATAAAGGCCAGAATTACACAAGTGTTTTTTGCATTTTCAAAAAAAAAGATTACAATCAGAGTTAGGAATAAATCAAAAGCAATAAAAGGAAAGTGATATTTTACAACCATACCCTTTCTGTTTCCCATTTTTAATGCCTTCATTTTGGTATGAATTTCTATATTGAATTATTTTAAACAGTAGCTTACATCTGCCATAATGCAATAGTACAGTATTTTTCCTAGAAGTAATACTTGAAATTGAACTACCTCCTTTCCACAAAAAAACCCACTGCAAAGTTTCAGTCATTTTAAACATGAAAAAGAGAAAGCAGTAACAATGATTACAGCATTTGAATCAGGTATGTTGATTATTTCATTGGAAGGATGCATCCTTACGATGCATGAATGCTATCCTTGGCAAAGCCAAAAAAACTTGTCTCGCATCACGAAATCTGCTTTTCTTTTGTTGCAAGTAACGTTGTCATGCAATCCAGTTCATAGTGTTACCTCTATAAACTCTGTGAAGTAGAAACTGTGTGTTTTTCAGCATGCATGGCATTCTCTCTTTTCTAGAGGCTGCAATATACAATCACATAGAAAATGCAACAGTTTTCTTCAAATCTTTTTCTTTAAATGCTAGATGACAGAAATGTCTCTTGGTTGGCTAATAAGAAATTATGATTCCTGAGGGGAAGGAAGGTCAAAGCATTACATTTTACTAAATGGATAAGCATTTGTTACATTTAGGAAGGTCAGTCCAGTATTCAATGTCATTACTGCAGAAAGAGGGTGTATTTAATTTAAACAGGGAATCAGATTTCTTCCTGGGTGGACTCATCTACATCCAGTGCCACAGAGAAAAGGACTAACATTTTTAAAAATGACTAACTATGTTGGGTACCTAAGCTGACGTCTTAAAGAAACTTGATGTCTGGAAGCTGTGGGTCATCTGTCATTAGAAAAAATATCCTACTTCAAGTTTCCAAGGCATGGAAAGAACAAACATGTGTCACTGGGTTTTGGGAGAAGTGCTGTTTCAACTGTGCATGGGTACTCACGTGTTCACTTCTGAACAAACTCTGCTATATAACCAGTGAAAAAATTAATATAATAAATACATGCCCTTCAATAGGGATCATATTAGATTGTTTATCATTTGGGTTACTAGGCACCAAGGTGTCATTGTGCTAGGCATAATGGAAAACCAAAGCGTGTAAGTCAGATAAATGACACAAGAGAGTAAATATTAACTCTGTTTCTCAGCAAAGGAATTGACTCATGAGGATATTGCAATCCCGGAGCTGCCCACTCTTATGACGTTAATTGCCTATCCAACTTACGCCAATCCAGACCAGACTCTGATAGAATTAAGGTGTTCGAGGCATCACAGAACTGAACCTTTTCCTATCGAGATTTTGTTGACATTGCAGTATTTGAACAAGATAAAATAACGCCACCTCTGTTGCAGAACTCTCAGCTCTGCTGTAGAGCATGCAGGACACGCGTTACCATGTTGTCACGGCAAATTGCACATGTGTGATTATGCTCTTTTACCATGGCTGTGTTATTATTTTCATTCCTTTTCCTCAGTAGTGAGATAGAGAATTTACACATCCTTTGGATCATTGTCAGGCTTTAAATTATTTGTAACAGCAGCGGAAAGTTAATATTTTACATATTTTGAAAGAAGACAGCAGCTGTTTAGTAACAAATACCTTCCTAATAGACATGTTTAAAGTATACTCTGCTTCTGTTCTAAGCTGTGTTCAATGTTCTTTTCAAAAACCTGTCCTGGTTTACTTCCTGAAACTAAAGACACTTTTCTGAATCAGCATTTTAATCTCATGTTGCTTTGCAGTAGATTTTTAGTTTGTAATGAATTTGCTTTGACTGTATAGACAGGTGTTTTGAGTTTGCAGGACTGAAACACTAGGGTTTTTAGTAAATATTTTGAACAAGTACTGCAACGTGTATCTATCAGAACTAATCCTTGGGGACTGGTGGCTCAGAAGAGTATGAAAGTTACATTATCTAAGCAGAACTAATTGAAACATTTGCAGTCATTCTTCAGTTGTTTGCACCCTATTTCATTATTGTTTTATCATTAAAAAAGAAGTATTTGATACTGAGCTCAACAATCGTTTATGGATTACTTACTCCAAGATATACAGAAAAATCTCACCACGCACCCCATAAGAATAGCAGGATCTTTTCTTATGGAGGACTGGCCAAATCCTGCAAACGTTACTTCCATGCTGTGTGCTAGTAAAATAATGTAATTTGCTTCTGTGACTGAGGTTTGACTTAGGGCAACTGAAGATACTACTCTTCTAAAATAGGAAATCTACTTATAAGATGTCCAAATAATTTGTTTTAAAGATATTTGTCTTAATGGATTATATTTACAGTCGCCAGAGGAAGGTGAAGAGTGCAAAGCCATGCATTGGTTTTCATTTCAGATCCAAATCTAATCTGGCACAGTAGATTTCATTCCCAATGGTTTTGCAGACACTAGAGAGTGTGGGGTTTTGTTTGCTTGGTAGTTTGTTTTAGTGGAGAGGCAGAGCTCTGCATAGTGAATTCAAATTTACTGATAATAGGCTTTCTTTCCTTTACAGATTCCTTAGTAGTAGTTCAGGGACAGTGAAGTATTTGTGTATCACAGGCTGAAAATTACTGATTTAAAAGGCTCCACAGGTTAGGCTGTGTTGCACTGTGGTGCATGATTGTTTTGTAATTTTATTATGACCTGGCCAATATTTGATATTCTACTAAGGGAATACATGGGTAGAAATTGGGAACACTGGAGATAAATAGGTTAGATTGTAGCTTCAGCTTTTGTTGTCTTTTTTAATATATTTCAGGTAAAATGACTGTAGGGAAAAAAATCCTGAAAAATGTGGCATCAACTCAACAAGCCTAAAAGTAGAAGGCACAAAAATTCTAAACTGGTTCATTTAAGAACCTCTGACAGTGTCTATGTTCTGATCCTGGGAAGGTTGGTTTGTAAGGCTTTGGATTGCCGATGATGTGTGTATCACTAGGAGGAATAAAGATTCATGGGCTGGCATCCCAAACTATCTTTTAAATAAAATAGCTATCCAAAGTATCGTAATATAATGCAAGTTAAAGAATCAGTGTATTAAAATATAGTTCCAGGTATAGTAATATAAAAGATGATGAATGCAAAGACTGTGACTGAATAGATTTCCAGTGTAGTTGCCTAGCATACATATATCAGCTCATTTCTAATTAAGTCCTCTATGTAAAATCACCTTACTCCTCCTCAAAGCACATTTCGCAGCATTCTTACATTATTTTGTAGGTGATGGAACATGTCTGTGTCGTTGATAATTGCTATTCCTAACAACTGGATTGAAATACATTTCAGATGTGACCTCTCAGTCTGCTTTTGAGCACAAACCACTGACAGCACAAATGGGGCTAAAGTGAATAATTGTTTAGGGTTATTTTTAAACGTAATTTGGATGGATTTCGTTGTCTGCTCATTAACCGTTTTTACTCACTGGTCAAAATGGGTCAATATAAAACAGTATGACATGTGGACATTTCTCAGAACATCAAGCATGGAGTAATAAGTTTTCTACATGCTGATATAGATTAAAAATCTAAAGGCTAAGAATCTAATCTTATAGTATGATTTCTACACTGACATTTTAACTATACCCTTTAATGAAATATGACATGGTGGGGCTGTTTTTCAGTTTGCATTCTAAATATGATTTGAAGTTGATGCACAGAAACAGTAGATAAGTAAATAATTGCAGCTCTTCTGCCTCTCATAATTTACTTATAGACCTCTTATTTTATCTAGTGAGCAGCACAGCCAGAAGTTCAGCCAGTATTGCCATTCCAAGACATGCCAAAACTGCAAGCCAGAAACCTCAAAAATCACAAAACGTTACATTATTATGATTAATTTTAAATTCTTCCACATTTCATTCCAAGTTTTGAATCTCAGACATCGTGCCTGCAAGTTTTTCTGGAGCCCTGGGAACTGGACGTTTCCCCTAATGAAAGCATTAGTTCTTACATAATCCCTTGCTGCCAGTGGCATGGGGTTCTGAGAAGAAAGTCATGAAGTATCATGTGACTCTTCATGAAGTCACAAGAGTAAATGTTCATTAGTCACTTCAGAGGTCTAATCTCATGCCTGTAAACAAACATGTTCAGAATGAGTGCCCGAATTTGCTTTTTATCTGCAATATTTTATACACTTCTCTATGTCATGGGTAGCATACAGACTGCTTTTAAAATTTGGTGCCTTCACCTCCCAGGAATTCTCTGAGGCATAATTCCTGTTTGAAAAAGGGTTTCACATCTCAGCAAAACATTTTCTGAGCAGAAAATATGATTCTGACCATCAATGCTGTGGTCCAAAATAATTTGTCCCATCTTTTGAATTAGTGTTTGTTGCCAGATAGCATGAATATATTTTTATGACCTTATTTTTATTATTTGTTGCTGGGTAACCTATTGTTTTGGAACCTAGCAAGAATCCAGTCAAATCCAAGTATTAAACTGCTGCTAATGACCTTTTTGTTAGATTTTTGACCCCCCTCTGTTTTGTCTCTGCCTGTACTAATGACCAATTTTCAAGAGATTGGTTTTTAATTAATTCTGCCACATGATGATTAGCATTGTCAAATATTTAATATCTGCTTTCAAATTGTGAGAAGAACTAAACTTGCAGTTTTTTGTGCCATAAGTCCAGTGAGTTCCTGAGTTGACGGTAGTTCAGTTCTTTTTGTGGAGACCATGAGAATGTAATCACTTTCTGCAGGTGCCGCTTAAAAAAAGTACATGCATAAAATTTACTCTGTTCTTCGGAGGATTTTTTAATATGTTTTCCCATTCCTTTACGTAGAAAGGGAAATTACGTAAGTATCCATTGCAGTTGGCACTCTGTTCTGCAAGCAGAATATGTATCAATAGTTACATGTTGAGAACACCTCAGTCCAGTAAATGAGCTTGTGACAAAGATTTTAAAGATTGTTGTTATTTCCTATTAGCCAATTTTTCCTTCTGTAAATAGACTCATGTTTCGTCTACTAGGAAGAATAGAAAGCAGATTTTCACTTTCTGCATATTATATTTATAATTCAGTGTTCAACAGAAAGTCATCCCAATTTAGGCACCTAGTTTTCCAGTTTCTTCAGTAATAATGGGATTGCCATAAGGAAAACGGTCATTCTGTGGCTCACAGCAGAGCTCTAGGTTTTCGCGAGCAAAGTGATCATGCTACTGGGGCTTATTTTCTGGGTTAAAATTACCTAGAGCTGTGCATTGTGCAACCTCTGCAGATTTCCAGAGAAATTCTTTAAATTAATTGGTGGTATAGTTTGGCCATCTGAGTTTCTGGAGAGAAAGGATTTCATTTTTTAAACCACCTTAAATGTTTTAAATTCAGAAAGACTGTAATACTGGTTTAATTAAGCTACATTTCAGATTCCCAAGCAATAATCTGTCTTTCAGCTTCTCTTCCCTGACCTGAGCCCTTTCCTGACACGAACTGCTATTTCATGCACGTGCTTTAGAATGAACGCTGCTGGGAAAAGTCCCACTTTCTCTGCACATGCCTTTTGCTCTGAAACCTTAGCTTGGATGTGCTGATAGTTTTGTTTCCACATTTGCCCACAGAAGTAAACAACTGCATGAAAACCATAGAATATTAAGAAAGTAAAAAGTAAGAAAGCTGTACAGCTTTTTTGTTTTGCCTTTTTTTTTTTTTTTAAAGAGAGGAGCAGGAAGGAACAAAATAATAACGTCTGTAACAGGAAATCCCATCCTAAGTGTAACTGAAAAATAACTTCTTCCTCCCCCCAACCACTTTGCAAGAGAGGTTTCAGTCCCTTGCCATGTCAGTGGCAGACATCATTGGAGAAAGCACAGTCAGCACTTTAGCATAAAACCCCTGAAACAAACCATTAAGTCACAGAGCATGCTGTCCCAAAGACTTGGAGGGCTGAGGTCACTGAGGTCATGGTCCTAATAAGGGAGTGTTTTAATTGGTTTCTACTTTTTCTCCCCTGACATCCCATCTTTCCCTCCCTCCTCCCCTCCACCAACCTTCACACCTTTGATCCTTCAACTGCTGTGATTCTGAAACTGTATGGAGAAAACTGCAATTACACAAATATCACCGTTACTGTGACACATTACAGATAGGGGGAGCACAGGGCCTCCACTACTAAGTAATCCTGTAAATTGCTTGAAATAACAACGAAGAGCACTATACACTTTTCTCATCCATTGTCAGACTGAAATAAATAGGTCTTTCTTTAACATGCCTAATCCTGCTAAATAGTACAAAATCCTATTACTCAATGAATTATAAATCCTGCTTCAGCACCTCATTTGTCCTGGAGTGTTTCATTGTGAAAACCAGAAATTCAATACCTTATTTTAGTCACACAATCCCTAGCACGACTGATTTTCCTCCTCCCTTCCCCCATCCTCTCCTCCCATGCTGATTGTGCTCAATAAGGTTTATGTTACGGCCACTACAAACCCTGGTGAGGAAAGTAAAGACAGCATTAGCCTGTTTAAAAACCAGCCTGCACATTTCTGTACCTGCATTCTCACTGTGCACTTTTAGAAGGTAATGCAAGACAGATTTAAGACGTCGTTAAGTAAATGTTGTGATGAACATCTGTCAAGGCACATTTCTTCTTCAGGTGCACCTATAAGAGTAGTATATCTTTATTGTTTTCCCCCTACTTGTGTTGTGAAACGTAAGTCTCGAGATGCTCACATTTTTCACCATTGAAGCCCTACATTCACCAAATTTCTGGGACCTTTGAAATGCATCAAATCCGCATCAAGCAGATTAAGTTACTTAGGGACCTGTCTTTGGTACTGTGATAGTGCAGACTGCAGAAACCACAGCTTCCAGTGGGCAGTGCCTCTCTCCAGTCCCTGCTGTGATTTGTGGATTTGTTCCTTCTCCTGCAGCAGAAATGGGGTAGAGCTGTGTCAGACAGTGTTGTGCAAATCAACAGCCAGTGTCAAGCTCGTGAGACCACCATGAGAAGATTGCTGTAGTGCTGAAGGTGAACTGGGGCACAGCAGAAGAGTTTTCTAGCAAATAAAACCCTCATGAAAACCAGCTGAGTAAGAGCAGGGTTAAGTTTTATCCGTTTTCTTTGGTTTGCAAACTGTGGGTCAGGCAGTACCTGACGATACAGGAGGAAGGGAGGAGGGAACGTGCGAAACCATACTTCTTTGCCTCACACTGCAAGGATTTGATACAACCCAGGGTCCAGCTCCCTGAAACTGCCTCAGAAAGTTGATTAAATGTGCCTGGAGTTGCTGGTCGTGTTGTGGTGAGGGACAGCATACAAGACATCAGCAGCCAGGTCACTGGGGCTAGAAATCATCCATGCCTTCTGGATGTACATTAGCTGCCTTTACTAGAGTTCCTTCTGGGCTCTCCTGCTGTAGCTTAGATCCTTGTTACCCTGTCCTGGCTGGGCATCTGGTTGTAAAATGAAAATCTAAACCTGGGAATTTCAAGGATTGTGTTTCCGAATATATGCCATAAATATCTCCTATCTAGTCTGAGATCTGTTTTGTTTTCTTGCCATCTCTCTTGCCATCTCCAAATACTGTTTAAGATGTGGTAAGTATATTTAATTTATCTAGGCCTTTTTAATGGAATTCATTTATAATGCATGACCACATTTGTGTCATGCCCGTCTCTGCATTTTTTTTTAGGGCTTTATGCAATAAAGAATTCCATTTCTTTTAATGAATGTATTTTTCCCTACCTACAATACGTTTAAAAAATAATCTTTCTGTGTCAGTTCTGTTTTCCTTACAAAACCCAATACAAGCTGCTCAGGGATATATTTTGCTCACCCACCCCCCCACCCCCCCTTTGTCATATATGGTAGCTGAAAATGAAACATGGAGGTTAGAATCGATCAAGCTACAGTCAGAAAGTCTCAGATATTTTGCTCACCGACCCCCCCACCCCCCCTTTGTCATATATGGTAGCTGAAAATGAAACATGGAGGTTAGAATCGATCAAGCTACAGTCAGAAAGTCTCAGAAATTTTGCATCTAGAAAATAGTCTTTTCCTGTTACGTTTTATTTTTCTGGCATTGCCCTTTCCCACCAGGGTTCAAAACAGTTGCAGCACCATGAATTTATTAAGTTTCCTCTTCTGAATATGGCTGAGCATACATCTTTATATAGCTGCCAGTCAAGATTGGCTCTCCTATGAACATCTCTCTTCTGCTTCTTCCTTGGGACAGACTGGAGGCTTCTCAGGTGCCACTGGATCATCATGGGTCTGATCACATTAGGAAAGACAATTTGAGGTGTGGAGCAGATGGGGGAAATGAATGCCTGCTTTCCCCAAGCAACCACTGCAGAGCAGGATTTGAGGGTGGAACAAATTAGTGTTCAGTAATGACTGGCAGGGGCCATTTTTTTCAGTGATGATTTATGTGGGACCCTGAGGTTTCAATGGAGATGACCTGTGAACTCAAAGTGAACCTAAGCCAAAGCTAGAATTGTGGTCTAAGTACTGGGAAGATCACCTGTAGCCATGTCTGATTAAATATTTCAGATTACATGTCTTTTAGGTTGGACTTAAATTGTTCCTGAAATCAGGCTGAATTTATTTCTTTTGGCCAAATTAAAACCAAATAAGATTATTTCTTTAAGGTTTTTATTAATTAATTTATCAGTACTAACATGAACATTTTGACTTAAATTTAGAACACGTTCCTATTTAGAAAGATATGTAAATTCTATTTTTAAAAGTAATTTCACAGAAACGTGAAACATTTTTCTTTTTTTTGCTCAGCCCAGCAATATTCATACATGTCTAAAATGACTTTCCACCCAATGCATCATGTTGTAGACTCTAGAGTTATCCTAAAAATCCTTGAAATTTCTGAATAAACATTTTTGTCTCTAATGATTTGTAGCTGTTATCTAAACTATGAGATGATGCTTCCAGCGAGTCATCAAATAGACCAGTCAGTAAATGTATCATAGTAATCTGAATCTACGGTCTTGACATAAATCCGGGAAGTACAAACATTTAATGAATTCTGAAATAACTCAAAACAAGTTACAACTTTCATCTCTCTTCCTAAATGTACACCGTTAATTAAAGATTTAAAAAAAAAAAACCCAAACAAAAAAACAACTATCAGCAAACAAATTTTCCTGTTGATGTGAAGAAACCAAAAGCATTGAGCATGTTGGAGGGAAGGGGGGGGAAGAGCGAGGGTGTGCAAAAACTACAATGTTTCAGAAACAAGAAGAGGATGCTACAGCTGTAAGAAATGAACACAAAGTAAGTATTCTACATGCTGATACTGATCAGAGGGGAAAAAAATCCAGATTGAGAGAGCTAATATTTTAAGATTATAGGGCAAGTATTTACAAAAGACTTAGGGAAAAAAAAAAGCCATGTCTGCATTCAAACTATGGAGTAACAAGAGTTATCTTATTACTAAAAGTAGATTTATGCATTTGAAGTTTCACATCTTGTACATTAATACAGTTCAAGACAGTATTACTGTTGATGTGTCTTTTTGTATAGAGTTCTACAGGCAAAACTTACAAATTTCTATCTATCTCAAACACTTCATGGTTTGAGTCCTCAAAATTTGCCGCTCCTTTCACTCATGACAAATGTTAGATATGAGAACCAGTCCCCTTGAACTCAGTGAGACTCAGCACATATCAGCTTTTGCTGGGTTATGGCTCACGCGAGCAAGGGTACGAAAAGATGGGGGAGTGCAAAAATGCTGAATACAGGAAATCGGCAGTGAATGCTACAAGGAAGCAGAGGTGAGCTGTGCAGGGCTGCACCTCCAATTACACACAAAGGAATTTACTTTTTTCTTTTGTCTATCAGGATCTTTGATTGTTTCTGACTAATCCTTTCCTATGTGCTCTTTCCTTCTATTTCAGTCCACGTTGTGTTCCCACAAGTAGAAAAGTGTCATTTCATGTGCTTTTGCTGCAGTGAACCAGAGCAAAGCCTTTGTTTTCATAACATGTTAAACTGTATTCTTTAAATTCTTCATTGATTCTATTAAGCTTTAAAAACAGCCCTCTCCCTCTCTCTCTCCTCCCTACCCCCCCCACCAAAAAAAGGAAGAAAAATCCCCCCAGTCCCCCTAGGCACTGGTATGGAATGATTGGCAGGCTCTACTCAGAAGAGACCCCTGTATCCTAATAGCAAGGGTTGCTGCGGGTCAGGATGGAGGCTTATTTACAGAGCTACGGAGGGGCCCAGGACTGCAAAGATAGCAGGAGGTACTGCAGGGCACCGGAGCGGCCTTCGCACAAAGTTGCGCGGCGGCTCGGGGAGAGAAATAGCAGGGAGCTCGGTGCAGGTCAGAAAGGAGGTCTTGGCAGAACCTTTTGGGAGCCCCAGAACTGGAATAGCAAAGGGCGTCACAGGTCAGGACTGAGGTGTTTTGGCAGAGTTACGCAGAGGCCCAGGACTGCAATAACAGGAGGTGAAACAGGTCATTGGCATTGGCAGGGATGCGTGGGAGAAAGTTGTGCAGAAGAGAGCCTGCCTTGCTTTAGCTGAAATGCTATTACTCCTACTCTTCGACGAGTGCTGCGTTTACTCCTAAATGCAGGAAATAATTCTTTCTAAAGCCTGCTCCTCTACAGTCTTAAAATGGCATTTTACGTATGGGGGAGGTGTGATATCACAAACTACAACAGCGATCAGATTTTGTGTTGTTACGTAATTACTGATTTAGAAACAAAGGAAAACTGAGTTTTCAAAGGATCTTGGGAGGTTTGGGTTTACCAAACTCCCAGGCTAAAGAGACTCCACAAAGTCTGCAGACGACAGGAGAAGAAGTCACTGTGTAGATTCCCTCGGGGCTCAGAGCAATAGCTAATAAACAGACTGAGGTCTTGGGTATCAGGCTGTAATCTGCTAACTCTTACAATAATGCGTTTGCACTATTTATGAGGTTACCCACGTCTACTTAAATGAGGTCACTGTACTTTCCAGTAATACATGTTAAAGAGAGCATAAAGTTTACCTCTTCTTGCAGGAAGATTTTCTTCCAGCAATACCAGGAGTTTGTGAATATTTGTCTGAGCTGCTCATCAAAATAAAATGAGAAATTTGCTTCGGGGGAGAATGTAATTAAAAAGAAATAAAGTTAAGAACTGTATGGCTAGGTCTAGAGCTGGTTAAAGCATTTCCCCCCCTCTTCTCTTTCCTCCTTTTTCCCCCTTCCCCTGAGAAAAACAGTTTGGGAAATACTCAAGTTTTGTAGTAAACTCTCCTAGATTGTATTGATTCCATCTTTGTTCAGTAGCAAACATTTACCTCCAGGAACATTTAATTTCATGTGAATAATAAGGAATAAAAAGGAAAAAGAACTGCAACTTCACAGTTGGTATATGTTGGTATATAAGTCTACTGAAAACTATGTATTTTACTATGTATCAGGTATTTACTTATCCATTAAGGGGTTAAAAGCATGCTGTTGTATCCTGTCATACTTAAAATAGTGAAATCCAAGTTTCATGAGCAGTAGGCACATTAAATATTTTGTGAACAATCTGCTATAAGAATGATAGCATAAATACAAAATAGTAATGACATCATTAGACCAGTGAGAGGATACATTTGAGATTACTCTTCTGTTGGAATAGGTAATGTAAAATATTCTCTGCCCATCTGTGGGCAAATCTAAATGCAGTATTTTATCTCAAGTTACTAAGTTGGTGTCCTTAGCACAAGGAATAAATTATTTCCCCAAATTTAGATTAAAAAAAAAAAAAGTTACAGAGAAAAGACTAGATTAATGTGGTCTTTTGTCCTGTTTCAGGGATGTATCTGAGTTTTCATTCCATAAATTTTCTGGTTTGCATTGTGCACGGGGTGGAATTGTTTCCCTCCCTTCCTCTCCTACTCACTGCCATCAACAATAAACCCTTGCACTGCAAATGTCAGTGTGTGCATGTAAATGCATTGCTAGAGACCACAAATTCCTCCAGTCTAGTGGCTGAAATGCATCGCTGGACCTTAGCACAGAGGCCCCATTTTGTGACTGAGGGCTCCAGGTCCTGTAACAATATCCAATATAACAATATACAGGGTCCCACTGAAATATTTCATTGAGGTGGCAACTGAAGAAACGTGGTAGTTGATGCACTCCAAACGATCCTTTCCATCTAGAAATGTGAGGGGCTCTAGGAGTAGGCTTTTTTTTAGGCACAGTCATATCTCAAAAGTAGACTACTTGTTTTAGAAGTACTCCCACTGCAGTTGTCTAATATGGTGACATATTCTTTGTAATTCACTTTGTTCCTTGCTCATCAAAATGCTTACAGTCCCCTCGTCTCTCATGGCTTGAACCATGTGATAAATGCTTGGAGCTCTTGTTTCTGCTTTCCTGCACACTTCAGTGCAAATTCCTTCACCTTCAAGAGAAAGACACCTAAACAACATGTCTTCTGGCTTTTCTTGCCTTTCCTATCCTTGCTTATTTCTCTTTACAAAACCAACTCTTTTTTGCATGAACTGCTACTTTCCAGGCTGCGTACCTCCTCTCTGTTCCATCGTGCTCCCATCCTCCTCTCTTCACTTACATCCATCCAGATCCCTTTGCTTCTCAGAATCCCTCTGGTGATAACTCACAGCAATAAAAATGTCATATCCCTTTTGCTCATTAGTGGATCTACTCTGAAGAGGCATGAGCCATACGGATTTATCCTGGAGGGTATTTGGTATTTGAGCCCTGTCTTCACATGGGGCTCTTTCTCTCTTGCCCATGAACAATCCTGTCCTCGCAATAGGAATGCTTAGGCATAGCTTGACTGATCTCTCTTAAACAAGCATGGCTTAAGACTGTATACAGCAGGTGAGATTGGATCCCAATAAACCTGTACAGAATCCCTCACAGAGTGCAAATGTTGGTGAGCTGTGGTATTGGAAACTTCTCCCACACCCAGAAGACTGAGTGCCTGGGTTGACATGTAGGATGGCAAAAACAACTATGTGACAGAAGAAACAGTGAAAATGGAAAGTCACTTGACTGCTCACCTTTCTCTCGAAGACAGACCTGTGCTCAGAAGACTGTAAGAGCAAGCGGAGAGGCAATCTGTGATGGAAATAAATTTTAACAATACTGAAAGAGGAACGTCAGCATAGTTCTAATGCATTCACATTTTTACTGGGATGTATAACAATACTGAAAGAGGAACGTCAGCATATGCATAAAAATGCATTCACATTTTTACTGGGATGTGCAATGAAATACAAGGATTCTATTTTTGAATATTTGTTGTTAATGAGGGAGTGATTTAACTAAGCTAAATATGCATTTATAATCACCAGGTTCACTACAAATGCTGTAAAATGCCAGTTTATAAACACAGCTGAAACATTAAGTGTGTCTCTGCATTTGAACACACAAAATGGTGTACTGGGTTACAAACACATTTTCCTTCAATTGTTTGTGTCTGCCATCGCAGCACAGTTTATTGTGCTCACCATTCAGAAGAAAATAAGGCTGAGAAAACTCCTCTGTTTTCTTTGCAATTTTTCACCAACAGTTTTAACTATAGCTAAAGCTACGGGGTCATCCTTTAATTCCCTGATTACCTAGGCAAGAAATACAATTAAACACAGTTTTAGCACCAAGTAATAATCATTCCATCCGTTTTCAGCATACTGCTCAACTGCATACTTAAATAAATTGCTTTGCTGGGTAACAAAGAGGTTATTCTTGTCCTTAAGTGCTTTGCTGAACTACAGACTATATCCCTGGGCTATAGGTAGTCCCCGCAGCACAGATATCAACAGATTCTGCACTTTTTTAGCAGATCTGAGATGAAAACAGTAGAGTGCAAACATACATATAACAGGAAATAGTATAGAGCATAGATAACTCATGCGAACTAAAACAAAGACATGGCAACTGTGTGTCACTGCACGGTCAATTATAAACATTTTTTCTGTGGTTCCACGGTGAAAAGAAACAAAATACAGACAGCGTTACTGCACAGTTGTCAGATTGGTATAGAACCACAACTCTGACAGATTGAGTTTTAAATAAGTAATAATAAAAAAAGAGTAGATATGCAGTAAAATAAGGCCACATATTGTACATGGCTTTCTTTTTTAAAAAATTCTAAGATATTTTGTAAATATTTTATATCCTTTTCAAAATTTAACAAGCATGTTTTATAACAGAACTAGTTACACCCATTGGAATGATGCTTCTCAGTACAGTATTAATCATCAGGGCTATTCCACAGTTAAGACATTCATATCAAAAAAAGTATGTCTTAAAAAAGGAAAAAATTTATGCGTATACAGGATCCTTTTATTTATTTATTTATTTATTTTAGCTCAGAAGACTTATTCATATGAATAGGGATTTATAGTTACGAGGCTTAGGCCTCTATCCATCAAACATCAGTCTAGGTTTGCAAGAAGTGCCACTGAAGGCAGTAATGTTATTCATGTGCATGAAACTGGGAGTGAGCAGGTCTGGGTCTGAACAAGTGACTCCACATGATATATTTGTCTCTAGGAGCCGTCTCTTTCCCTTTTTCCTTTGTAGGTACATTTTTACACTATGTAAAAGTTCAGTGAAGTAGTTCAAACATGGGATGGGAAAGAAAAATCTCTGCAAACATGAATCAAAATTTCATTGCTTACTAAGAGGTATGCAAGTGCTTAATATTGGCAAAATACTAAGCCTCAGTGCTTTATTTTAAGTAGCCAGAGCTTGTCATGACTTGCATGGACAAGCTCTGCAGAGCATAAACCTAGGTCCAGTTTCACAGCAGGTTAAATGGCTCTTCTTTCTTTTGTCCAGCAATAGCGTATGTGGCATTGGTCATGTACTGTGGAAGATACCCACCTGTGAAGGTCGCACCAATATTGTGCTTATTTTCTGATGTACGCTGACGTGTACATTGCTGGCAACTTCTGGCAGAAAGGGACTCCTGGGCAACCTGAATTAGTAAAGATCTCTACTACCTTCAGCTTTAAGATTGCTTAATAATAAAGTCCTAAGTAGGTGCTTAAATTTGACTGTTAAAAGTTTGATATATTTAAAAAATCTCAAGTCTCGGTTTTCCTCTTTGTTGGCATTCAAGAACTGAAAACCCAAAGTAGCCAGTTCTCCTTTTCTTTACTCTCACTGAATTTCAATTTCTATTCTCAAGCATAATGAAGCACAGCCAGCTGCTTATTTCCACTCCTTTGCAGAGGAATGTTTATTTACATCTATTCACTGAATTTAAAAATTGCAAACTAAATTTCATGGTATAGGTGATGACATCCTTCCAACTGATACTGTTTCTTTACACCTCACATGTTTGGCCCCAATTCAGTAAAATGTGGTAATAAGGACTGACGATCACTAGGAACAAAAAAGTCTTCATTTCTACCTGGAAAAAAACTCTTCTCTCTCTTCATTAATGGCAGATGGAAACTATCCAACCATTACAACGTATCACTCGCTGCCTCCCCGATATGGTATAAACCCTCTGAAAAGTGTCTGTTTCTTTTTCATTCCAGAAGTCAGAAATCTGGTATGTGAACAAAAAGGTAGTTAATATTGACCAATATAACTGTGAGACCAGGTGGGCCTACTCAGAATACTTGCAGTCTTTAATATTTTATCTAATGATGCAAAAATATTGTCCTAAATACCACATTAATTCTAAGATTCCATATGGAATATTTGACAGTTGTTACTTGAGGAGAGAATTTCAGCCATCTATAAATTGTGCTTTATTCTTTCCCCTTTTTCCTCCCCTTTCCACCCCAGCCCAAGTATATTGGCACAAGAGATCCTCCAGCATCTGCACCTTTTCCTGGATCTTCAATGCCACAGAGATCCTGATTATCATTATGCTTCCAAGTGTATTATTTCTTTTTTTTCCACACACTACACAAATGGTACATGACTGTCCTTTGTAGAATACTTCATTCTATATCAAATGGAAGTGGGTTTCAGCACCTCCCTTGTTTAGGAGCATCTTAAAAACTAATTTATGCCTTTTGACTTTTTTGGTATTGGGCTCAGGTCTGGGAAGAACAACATGTGGGCATGCTATTCTTGTAATTAATTGTTTGCTTTCTCTGGCTGCTCTGAGAATCTGTTCTTTGTCCTGCATATCTGATAATGTCATGACTCTAAGGTTCTTTACAGCCATAGTAGCTAATGTACCTTAATGCATTTATATTTCAGAGCCTTCAGATGGGTTCCAAGCTGTGGTCTTATTAACAGAAACCAGAGCAGGGTGGAAGCAGCCTTCCTGATAACCACACATTCGAGGCCTCTCATTCTGACTCTTCTCTCTTGCTTTTTCCATGACCTCTCCCATTCCACTCACAACCCAGCCACAGTCTAATCATCCTTATTACAGTAACAAACATCTTGCATTCTCTAATCTATTGTTTCTAATCTTAAAATTTGCACTTGTCCAGAACATCACATTTATAAACACAGAGAGAGTCCAGCGCCTTCTGTTCCCAAAGCACAGGCATCCACCATGCGAGTGAATGAGGAATCCTCTTAACTCTCTAGGAGATTTAAGGTTCGTGATTAAGATAACAGTAACTTCCAGGTGTGAGGTGCTGGCTTTATATGTGGAGCAAGGGAGCGTTAAACTTAAAAGGTAGTACACAAATAGCAACATTAGATGAAGTCACTGTTATTTTTGCCCTTTTGAAATGCTTGGTTTAAAATCAAATAGCAATAGGCTCATTGTAGTAGAATCACAGCTAACAAAAAGTACCACACAGACTGGCTGAAATGCTAGATATCAGGGGGACCTAAGAGGATTTAGCCCTGCTATCATGATCTCTCACCAGCATGATTCACACCAACAGGACTGCTGAAGCCCTGAGAACATACTAGATCAGAAGTCCATCCAGCCTAGTCACCTGCCAGTGATGTGGATACTTTGAGAAAAACAAAAGAGACACCCAGTGATACTTGCTCAGCTTCCCAGCACCTGCGGCTTAGAAGTTCCTCAGATCCCAAGCAAATATTCTTTCTATAGGTGCAGTGAGTCAGATGCATCCAAATACACATGATGTGTAGTTAGTCTAGGCATGTTCAATTAAGTCTTTTGAGACCTGGAGGTATCAGGTTCCCTGTATGTGCGCTGGTGTTCCTTGTAATGCTTACAAGTTAAATACTGCAGGTCTGCTGCATATGAAGATCAGCGTGACTGGCACATGCACCAATATTTCTTTCTAGGAGTCTGGTACAGATAACAAACAAGAGAAATGGAAAAAGAGAACAGAAGATATCTCTGCTTGAGGGAAGAACAAAGGTATTAACAAACAGCCATGTTCACTCCTGTCAAAGCAGGACTGTCAAAAGTTCACTCCTATCAAAATTACTCTCGGCACTGTAGGCAGCTGTTCAGTCTACGGATGTCACTTTAGATACCTGGTCATCAACCATTACCAGAGGCGTACCATAAACTAGGGCTTGTCTTAGGCTATTGTGATGTGTGCATCTGAGGTCAAAGAGGTCAAACGACTGTGACCACAATCATCTTACCATCCTCTGTACAATCTAACCCAAAGTGAGAAGATCTAATTTTAACCAATAATTGGCAAAATCATCCATGCTCACTGAAAAGTCCTCATTGTTGGCTTCTTCCAGTTTAAGCAGATGAGAAGGACAGTAAGAAAGGGAAAGACACATGGCAAACATGCCAAATGGACAAGGTGAGGGTGCAGGAATAGTGATTTTCATTGAAGACTTACAGTGCAATTTCACAGAACTAATTAATGAGAAACGTCAAAATAAAACTAGCGGGCTGTAAAAGGTAGTCGGGGAAAAAGTAAGACGATGAAGAAGAGAATCATGCAGGGCAGGCGAAAGTGAACAGGTGATGGGATGGAAGCGGAGGGGGGTTTAAGCAAGTGATCTTTTGTCAGCAAAAGCAGAGAACATAAAACTAGAGAATATCATGGGATCATCAGAATGGCAGCTGGATGTCCTTATCACTCATAACTGTAACAGCTTTTTAAAGGGTGGAAAAATCCTAACTGAATAACCATTCCTCTTTTTTAATAAAGCATCTGACTTTCACATTCAGAAGTTTCATAATGACCTCTGGCAAATAATTGCTAATGGATTCAGTTTTCATGTCTGCACTTCAGAGTGAAAAAAGGGTCAGAAATGAGTTGCATTTTTCCTCTTCTCATTTAAAAGAAGTGATATTTTGACTTGTAAGGAGCCAAGTGCAGTTCACGTGCTTAGTTTCCTCTGTGCCGCACATAAAAACAGGAAAAGCCAGTCTTTGGCTGTGCTTCTTTTTATTGTTGGTTGTTTGACATGTTTTTCTATTACAATTCACAGCAGGGAGCATTTATCTCCGTTATGAAAACCAGTTGGCCCATTGTTAGGAAAGAAAGCTGCACTTCCCCAATAGGAAGTCAAGTGTCTCTACAGTGTCGTAGAAAGGCATTCTGCAGTTGAAGTCAACATATGTCGGTGCTAGGAGACTATGTGCACGCAGCACTAGTGCTCCTGTCTTTGATTAGAACAAGCAAGTTTCCCCTTGCACACGTCGGGAAACAGTGGCGTGCACAGCGGGCAATGGCAAATCCAGTAGTAGTCCCACTTCCCGCCCGTTAGACATGGGGGGAGGTTTTGGTAACAGTGCCTTTTGTGCAACATTAGCTAGCAGAAGCTGTGAGGTTTCTTTCTTTTCCTGATGTCAGTTATTTTGAAGGAGGTGCTCAGCTACTCTCTGAGAAACGTTGGCTCTGTTCACTTAAAAAATGCAAATATTGCACCTTAAGTTTTTTCTTTCTCTTTTTTTCCAAAACAGTAAGAAATACAATATTGCTTTCTGTTTTAGTCATATTCTTTTTTTTACAGTCCTAACATTGAAAGCTCACTTTGCCCTTTTTTTTTTCCCCCAAACGCAAATTCCTTAAACATTCATGTCTGAGAGTGCTCACTTATTCGTGTGGGCATTTCTTAGAATTTACCTTCCTGTTCAGCAAACATGGTAAATATGGTGTTTAGGTTAAAGGTGTTAAGTGTGACAATTCAAATTTAAGCCATGAGCTGGTTTGCTTCTACCAGTTAGTCTTCTGGCCATTGCTTGGGTGACATTACATTTTGAGAAGACCTATTAGTTACATTCAGTCCAGGTTGAATAAATGTGACTTCATCTGTCTAGATCAAATAATAAAATGTATTTTAAATATAATCCAAATCATTCATCAAGGATAGAAAGCTCAGTCTGTGTGATTTATCAAAATGGGCTTCAGTCAGAACTCCGTATCTACTCTTTTCAGCAAAATTCAGATCTGAAGTCAAACTTTGTGTTTGCATAATGCTATTGTCAAAATCTGAATCAAGAACAGGGAAAGTCAGATCTTCATTTTGATGTATGTTGTATGACTTGGTCATATATCCGGTAATGTTTAAAATACATAATTTAATTACTCTACTTTCTTTTTAAGTCATTATACACAGTGTATTGGATAGTTATAGTTTGTTTATTCATTGGATTAATCAAATTATTGTGTAATCCTGTATTTATTATTATTAATATTTCTCTTGGAGGAGTATTTGTTATTATACATGGGTTACAAGCTAATAACAATAGCTTTAAGACTAGAAAGCAAAACAAAGATAAAACATAACTGATTTCTCACCTTTTAAACTGCTAGTACAATGCTTTGTTTTGTGCACTTGCCTTTTGGGCTCAGTTTGACCTTTGTAAACTATATAAAAGTAGGAGACCAGACTCAAGAGTTCATATTCTAGCATCTGCCTTGTGGGCTGTAATTTTTTTAATACAGTCTCATTTTCACTGGCTCTTCAATGGATACGAAGCATGTGTTTTAGTGCAAAGTATTTAATGTGCTGTCAATTGCCTTTGAAATTTGCTTGTTACTTACTGCTTTTGTTCTTTTATTAAGTCCTTAAAAAATCAGCGTACTAGATTAAATCTGTGGGAAAAATATTTATACCAACAGATCTTACAAAGATAAAAAGCTCATTGAATATAGCTCTTCAGTTCTGGCTTGTGTAAATATAGGCAAAACAGCAGTACAAGAAAAATAATTGGTTCTAATGAAAAAATACAAAGCAAACAAATTCCAAATAGTGGGGTATTTTTGAGTTTGTTTCCCTAAGATTTTAGAATTCCATATAGCAAGGAATATAAACTTCCTCATTAAACTGTAATAAAAGTCCAAATTATTTCAGACTTGAATTCCTCTGTGTTCTAGTTATTTTTATCTGAAATTATGCAGAACTTTGTTCTTGGGTAAATCATCTAATAGTATTAAAAGCTACAGATATCCAGCATTTCAATTATCCACTCACATACACTCCATTGTACAAAAATAAAAAAAATTTTGATAACTTTTGAGATGATATACAGTATTTTGTAAAATTTTATGCCCTGTTAATTGTGCAGTTTCTGCACAGTTTCTTGTTTATAAAACTTATATTGAGATAGAAGTGACTAATGTCAGGGACTGAAGTACTGTTGATAACTCTCTGAATTAAAATACAATAGAAAATGACCTAGAAATCTTTGGAATATGTAGATGGTAAAGGCATATTTGGCGACTGTATCAATACAAATCATACTGTAAGTCTAAAATGTTAAGATTTAGCTTTGTTTATCAAGGTGTATAATCAATACAAGGGTTCAGCGCTTTCCAGGAGAAGAAACTCATTCCCTGGCAATGGATAAATTCCAAAAACATTTTGAAAGGGAGATCAAAGTGATTTTGCTGCCTTGCATCCATTAGCAGAGGTTACTTCTAAAGAGCAAATACTTGCCTTTGAAATGGAGTAGACTGTCCCAGGTATAAGGTGTCTCCAAAAACGTTCCCCATAGAGAAATACCAAAGATATCATCCTTTACCTCTCATTTCAAGTTATATTCATTTGTATCCTAAATCATATCATCCTAAAATGTATTTTAGGAAGAAAGTATAAATATTTCCAGCAAGGCCACTTAATCTGTTTGCTTACTATCTGCTACCTCCTTCTGAGACTGCTTTTTTCCTTGACATGAAAAAATAAATGAATGGTTCTCCAGGCATCAGTAGATTCTTCTTTCTTCTTAGAAGCATCCCTGGGAAGGAGCTAAAAGTTCTGCTGGAGTCAACAATAAAATTCTCATGGACTTCAGCAGATGGGTAGTTCATACAGGATTGAAATGGGAACCCCTTTTGAAAAGAAATCCAGGATAATGGTGAAAAGTCATTACACATTTCACTAGAGCTTGAAAAATAAAGAGGATCCTCTTGAAGATAGGGTTAATTAAAAAAAAGTAATTGGTGTCATTATGAGAGACAATTGGGTGAAATTTCCCTAACAGACGCAATCACTGATAACTGTTTTCTGCCTCTCAAATCTGTTAAACAACTTCCTATTTTGAAAACAATAAAAAAAATCTGCTATATCACATATAACAAAAATCAGCTATAACAGGCTAACTATAGGTCCCTTTAACAGACCCGGAGTTAATCTTCAGCCTTCAGTTTGTGTAGTTGTTCACCTACATACATTTTCGTTGTTGGTTTTGCCTGCTGTATTAACTGTGCGTTAAAATTGACTGTCCTAATAGACTCTTTAATAAAAGATCCAGTAAAGCTTCTCACGAGTAAATCTAATCCCTCTCATATTTGTCTAATTTGGTTACATCTTTGTTGTTACTACTGTTATTTTTTGTAATGCAATAGCATCTATAGATCTCGTGCAAGATCAGGGGCTCGCTGTGCTAGACACTGTGTAAATAGAAAGTGAGAGACAGTCCCTATCCCTAAAGCACTCCTAGTCTAAATAGACTCAGTAGGAAAGGAAGCAGAAGCATGGAGCACTGAAGTGATTTCGCCTGAGGTCACACAACAGTTCATTAGTAGTTTTTGGGAAAGAAGCTGGTCTTTCTGCTGCCCTTCCAAAATCTCTTACATACACCTCTCATATGGTGTTTGAAATTTTCTTAAACATTTACAGTTGTAATGTTGCCCTTACTTGGATTTGTGTGTAGTGGGCTGGTGATTTGCTTGCCACAAAGCGGATCCCTGCTTTTATATATTAATGTTAACAAACTGTAAAAGTGACATTAGTTTTGTCATAAAAATCCAGCTGTATCAAAAGGGAAGCCTTTCTTTTGTAAATTACTGTTTCTTATAGATAATGTTTTGCCACTGCTGCTGCCTGTTGCACAGTTTCCAGATAATGCTGCCGACTGAGCTCTTCCTCCTTCTATCCTTGTTCTAAACTCACTGCATACAAATGTGGCCGGTGGTACTGTTTTGGTCAGGTAGAAGAGCTAATTGTTTTAGGATGTCCTGAACTGTGATAGACCTGAATGCATTGAACTTGCAGTGCTAATTGTGGTCACTTATATTATCCGATTTTGAACCATCTTCAATATCCCTTAGCATCCCCAGTAAGATTATGTTGTTCGCAGGTACAATCTCATTCGCTATTTTGTTGGTTCTCTAAAAGAATTCTAATTGGGAATTAAGGAGAGTATTTTTTTTACTGGGATCATGTAGTGTGTTGCTATCATATTGCGCAGACTGTAGATAATTTTGCATGTGTCTATTTAATGATGATTTTCAGCTCGTTTATGTGATATTGAAATACAGCTTGCCAGCCTGCTGGGCCTCTGGTATTATTATTACCTGATAACTGCACATTCTGTACCAAAGATTTTCAAAACTTGAGCACCCTGACCTGACTTTGACATTATCCCTGTAGTAACAAGGGATTGAACTGTACTTCCAACCTGGATGAATGTATGATTCTGTTTTTAGTGGTGACTAAACCACTTCATTCTCACACTTTTTTTATAGCTTTGGCAGAACGTTGTCTAATCCTGAGGGAGTTTGATGTTACCAACACAGCATCTACAAGCAGCTTAAGCCATGTTTTTACTTTGCCCTTTTTGTCTATAAAGAATGGCTGAGAGAGAGCTGCAAACTCAAGGCAAGTCTTTCAGCTTCACTTGCTGGGTAGATCCACAACTTTTTTTCTTTGGCAACTTAGAGAAGGCACTGACACTGCTCACATTTCTGAGTTCTGGTAGGCTTACCAATGTTTCTCACCTTGTCTTCAGGGACCTGAAAACCTGTTGCATAAGAGGTGCCATACCTATGTAGCAGATTTATAAGCCTGACATAGAGGGAGAAGGGTATGCTGTCTACCAATTGCAGTCTTCCCCATTTGCTCACTTATGAGATGTCGCTGGCATGGCAGCTTCCCACGTAAGCAGGAAGTTTTCTGATGAAAAACTTCAGAAGAACATTTTCTTTAGAAACACTTCTGTCATTGCCATGTATTCTGTTCTCTTTTTTTTCCTCTCTCATTCTTTATTATCAAGAAAGTTTGCATGAAAAGGAGACCTTTTTTATCTGAAGAGGTCATCTTACTCTGGTAACCGTTCCCCACCTGAAGCTCTTAATTGTGTCCACAATAGCCATTTTGTGAAGTCTCACACAGAGGATTATGGCTTCAGGTGAGCAACAAGCAGTGGGAGCAGATGGAATCACAGGAAACAAAGATACCATTCTCATGCAAATCCTTCTCCAAAAAGAAGGAAAAGAAAATATATTCAACGCAAACACTCCTTTAGTGAAACCTTATGATCAAGAAGTCAAAGGCACAAAAGTCAGAAGTTTCAGCATTAGGGTTTCCACAGCAACTCTAAACTTGTCTGTCTTGTTGCATTTTTCATGACTCTTTTAGCTTTTGTGTCTATCTCCTATCCTGATTTGCTACTGTGGATCTGACCCTTAATATCTGAGAAAGTTAAAAGTTTATATTCTAAATTTCTGACACAAATCCATCTCCATTTAGCACAATGGCTTAACTTTGCGAACTATGAGCATGTGTAAGTAAAAAAAAACCCCTGAAGTTAAATTTCTCTGGGAACTCTGAGTTGAGCTATCTGACGTCTGCAGGTCTAAAAACCATCTACAAATATGTTGCATGAATAGAAAGCTTTTGTACTAAGTTTCTTCTTCAGTGCTTTTGGCTTTTTATATAGTGGGAAAGTATATCATCTGTAGTTCATTGCAACTTCTTTTGTTGTTCATTTACTTTGCGTTCAGCTTCTTGGACAACAGTAAGGCCTTTGAGGGCAGAGGAAACATAAAGTAGCCAAGATCACTGGGAAGGTTGCACAAACATTTACCTAAATTGCTAGCCTAACTGTCATTTTGGTACGAAGTTTACTCTTACATTGAATTTCCCATATGCACATTAGTTCAGACTTTTAAAAAATAAAGTTTTCAATTTTCTTGGAGCTGACTCTGCAATGTACTACCATGTGCAAAGAAAGGCATACCCTTGGTTGCTTCAGGTTTTCCTTCAGAGTTGTAGCTGGTTAGTAGTTGAACTATGTGGCTAGTCCATCTTTAAGTGTTTCAGTCTCCCACCTTTGTTAGTTCAACCCAGGCAGTTAATTTTCCCACCACCTTTCTGCAGCTGTAAGAATGGGCAGTCTATTTGGTTTAGGATTATTTTAATGGCTGTGCAGTGACCCAGATTTTAAATGAATAAAATAACTGAAGCTTCCCTACTGTGATGCTATTTTACTGCACTGTATTTTCTTTACATAAAAAAACATAAAAATTGCAGTCACCTAAAATTTATTGCAAAAGGCAAACTAAATCAGGTAAAGGAGACTGTATTAATGAATACATTGCGACATGTTAACTTTCTCCATTCTCTGCTGAATATAGTGCAGTAGGTAATATCTGAATATATTTTCACTCATTCTGAAAACTCAAGCAATCCTATTATAATGCATATGCACAGAGGCTTAAATTGAGTTTGTGAAGGTACCTAACATAGGGCATTTCCTAATCTTTCTTGATTGATGCTACCACCCTAATACTATTTTAAAAAATGTTATCAATAATTTTTATTTCTGGAATATGTTTGCTGCTGTTCAATAAACAAAAAAATATACCCTAACAGTAATGACACAGTGGCGTCTTATCCTTGATTTAAGACTTCAGTTGTAAAACTGTTATGTGGGCCAACACCAGAAGAGGTCCAGACACAAACATATAACAAACTTTTCTACCAGATGTTTTCACTCCCCTTCCCCAGCTTCTGCCCCTGGATTTTCCCCAAACATTTTTTGCATCTTCCCCATTGCTGGTTCTTCATCCCAGTCTATGCTCTCTGCCTCAGACTTGGTCTAATTTACTTTGTCAGATGGCTCTAGCCCCTCCTTCCTAACCCTACATCTCTCTCTCTTTATGCCTCCACAGTCTCCTGACAGAGACGCATCTCCACTCTGTATTTCCCAGGAGCAGAAATATAACAAAACAAATGGATGAACAAATAAAATCCCCTAACATCTATTGAGGGTGTGTGTGCAGGAAATAGGTAGGCTTCATATAGCCCAAATCAGATGTGGATAAACATTTATTGCTGAATACGTCATGGTCTTTTCTCTTTCCTGGCTTACCAGGCTCCATTGTATTGGAAAACAGGGAACTTTATGTAGAGGTCTGTCTCAAAATTGGGCAATATAAGTGTGGTTGCTGGTGTTCTTGATTCTTTTGTTTTGAGGAACTACTGAGATGACCCTTAGATTGCTGTGTTTAGAGGTGACACATGAACTACAAGAAATAGTGTTAAATCTGAAAAGAAGAACAAAAATATGCCTCCCCACCCAAAAAAAAAAGATGTTGTAAAATTGACATGTGCCCAATATGCATTGAGTCGTTGCTTGCTGCTGACATGTGAATGAGAGGAAGAAAAACTATTTCCATCTGCTGGGCAACATGCTAATGCTGTGAGGGGAAAAAATATTTGGGCACATCTAAAAGATTCATGGGGATTAGTAAATTGCTGGTGTAAATTCCTAAACTTGAGTCTATGCCCACATACCATGAATTTCTCTGTGCTGGCACCCCTGGCACCCATTATCTGAAACATCCACTCGCCGCTGGGCGGCTACTTAGCGTCTGCACCACTGACACCTTTGAAGGGAGATTAGCAACCAGATGTGAGGAATTTCTGCGGAGCAGACCTGCAGAGAAGATGAGGGAACAAGCTTTGGCAACTGGCATTTGGAGGTGGTCGAGGCCAGCCAACGTGAACAGGGTAGGGAGCAGGAGCTGCAGACGTACGGTGAGGAGCGTACTCTCGCGGGAGCTGGGATCCAGCCAAGCGGAACAAAATGCTGAGAGTTAGGTGTGAGGTTTGCTAAAGAGGTGTCTGCAGGTATGCTGAGCATGTGGTAAAACTAAGTGTGAGCTGGTAGGGATTCAAGCTCACCTGACTGTAGGTCTTTTGGTGGGGATTTAGAGAAGGAAGGCGGGGGGGGGAAACAGCTTTTCATGAAGACACACAGGCTCTCCTCCTGTGCACCGACTAGGAAAACTGTTGATACTGTGCATATGATTTGGGGGCTGTTTGGAACCTTCCTGAGGCAAAATTACTGACATTAAAGGGACTTTTGTGCAAGCAGAAATGGTGGTGAAGAACAGGGCTCTTACTCAGCTATCCAGGAGGCTTCCACGGTGGGTGGTAAGCCATTGGGAGTCGCCAGATGGCTGCTGAGCTTGTGATGAAGGTGTTGGGACACCCGAAGGAGTATGTTCGAAAATATATCTCGGACCACACATCATTCTGAATACAGCATTAATCTTCTGTTTTGTGAGGAGTCAGATTTATTAACAATTTGTATACTTGAAACTTTGTGTGCTGGGCAACACACCCTGCTCTCATTATTCTTAATGGCAATAGGAAATATGCACATAACCCCCCGTGTACCGCCTAGGCAATTTGCCTCTCACAGTATAAGTTTCTAGAAAACAAAATTAAATCATATATGTAAGAAAAGAAAATGCTTACATCTTGACTTTATTTCACCTTAAACCTCAGTGTTTAAAAAAATGTTAAACTACTTGGTATTAATCAAATCAAGCTGGTTAAATTTGCCTTTTAGATATCTGAAATGGAACTCTGTTTTATAGCTTGAAATATTGTTTTTTAGGAAGATAAAGTTGTGAGAACCTTTGACTGATCTGTAGTAAAATATTTTACTGCAATTTCATTTGCCTGAACAAATATTTTTAGAACATTAACAGAAATGTATGGCATAAATTTCAAAGCCTATCGTATAATTTCATGTACAAATATTTATATACATGGTCCCAGGGAAGTTAAAATTGTGATGTTTTTATAGAAAATATACAATACAGCGTATACTCTCCATACAGTATATAGTATCTAAAATGGGAGAAGAGACAAGTTTCAGTATGTCCAAGAATATAGCTTTAATTTAAAATGCAGCTGATAAATGTTAGCAAACAGAAATTTTATTTTGTAGTACTGATAAGCTAAGAAACCCAGATATAGGACTATATATAGTGCTGGAGGTGCTGGAGCGTGCCCAGAGAAGGGCAACGAGGCTGGTGAGGGGTCTGGAGAACAAGTCTTGAGGAGCGGCTGAGGGAACTGGGGTTGTTTAGCCTGCAGAAGAGGAGGCTGAGGGGAGACCTCATCACTCTTTACAACTACCTGAAAGGAGGTTGTAGCGAGGTGGGTGTCGGTCTCTTCTCCCAAGTAACAAGTGATAGGACGAGAGGAAATGGCCTCAAGTTGCGCCAGGGGAGGTTTAGATTAGACATGAGGAAAAATTTCTTTACTGAAAGAGTGGTGAAACATTGGA
>NW_008796215.1:375023-454635 GCF_000699145.1 Aptenodytes forsteri | reverse complement strand
CGTGTAGATGAGGCGCTTAGGGACATGGTTTAGTGGGCATGGTGGTGTTGGGTTGACGGTTGGACTCGATGATCTTAGAGGTCTTTTCAACCTTAATGATTCTGATTCTGACTAAGGAGATGCTTTTGGTGGAGATTAGATAATGTCACAGTAACTGCAACTGTAGGAACTCTGTGTGTTACAGGGGATAGCCTTTGCCTTTACTCACTAAATCTTCTGTCCCATGCATAATCCATTAAAACCTATTGCTTTTCACAGTGAACATAGGCTGCTACTCACTGGGTGTTTGAGGGGAGGTTTGCAATGCAAGTTAAACCCAGCTCTGAGTCCTTGATTCAAGCCTTCGCCCACCTCCTGCTGATGTTGTTAAACCTAAACCTAAGTTTAAGCCCCTCTGACCCTCAACTAGAAACTTGCCAGCAGCCCTGAGTTCAGCACAGGGAGATGAGTCTTACCTTACATTTATATGTGATGTAAATAATACTTAGATAAGTGAGCTTACAGACAGCCAATTCAAGTACCCTCATTCTCAAATCAGTGCAGGCTGTTTTCACTGTTAATTTGCCCTCCTACCCTGCCAGATGCAATTACAAGACAACACTTGGTTCTCAAACCTGCCAAGCTTCACCTGTTTTTTCACAAGCTGTCAAGTGCCTGTTGTAGCATGCAGAGTCAACAAGTTGAAGTAATAAGTCAGTCGGAGGCTGAGCCAACATAACAGCTCACCACTACTGACAGGGGCAGGTCCTGCTCCAGCTGCACACCCCTTTCCTCCCTCCTCTACCGATCATTGTGTGATACTGTTCTGAGCCAATTCAGATAGCTACATCAGCCCAAGAGCAGTCTGACAAAACCTATGAACTGTTTCTGCCAGGTCAGTGCAGTGAATTGGCTTAATGAGGATGAGGAGGGGAGAGGCAACTGCCTTTCTTAAAGGAAAAAAAGTAGTTTTGGTAGAGTGTTAACATAACTCTAGTACATAGCTAGTAGATGACTGAGAATGACCAGGACCATGGCTATATGCAAAAAGAGTAAGAACAATGTGTTAACAAAGCCAAGCATTAAAATTTGCTGTCCTTCCATCTTACGACCCAGTTAGGTTGTACTAGTATAGTGTGTCAGAGAGCAGCAAGGTCTGGCTGCTCCCTAAGGGAGGGCGAGCTGGGATCCGCGGGTGACTCCAGCCTGAGCCGTGCCCTCACTGGCAGGGTGTAGACCCTCAGGGTCCAAACAGTGGGCAGATCTGGGGGCTAATGATGGGTCTATTGACAGCCATAGGCAAGGAGAGAGCCAGGTCCAGGATCCAAAGGAAAACGGGGTCAGAGACAGGACTGGGGACGGGGCTACGATGTGGGTCCAAGGTCCATCCAGGAGACAGGACCAGAGACAAATGCACCTACAGCATAGCTCTGACAGGGTCTGGGCTGAAATGGGGCCCCAGCGCCCATGGGCAGGGGTGAGGGGAGGCCCAGGTGAGGCTGATCAGGGCCACTAAGGCCTCTTAGTGTCCTCAAGGCCCTGAAACAGTGATGGCCTTCATAAAGTGATGCTGATTAGGGCTAGTCAGTCAGTCAGGAGGGTTTTGCTATGTGCTAGCATTCTTTTTGTTTAATTACCCAGTCTGGAAATGCACATTTGGACACAAAAAACCTTTGTCAGCAAACATGGCAGGTGGACCCTGAGCGCTAGGACAGTGGGTACATGTCTTGGCAGCTTGAACTGGTCTACATCTGAGCTACTGCAAACCACCTCTTCCTCCTTCTCCTCTCTGTCCCCCACCATCCGCTGCTGTGACCTGCCCTGCAAAGGTGATTTTGCTCAGGGCACTTATCCAATGGAAAATGCTCTTTTTTCCTCCCCTTCAGGGTTAGTTTTCTGACAAACCGATGGCCTGACCTGAGTCAGTGTGCAGCTGTGAGGTCCCGGGTGCAAGCAGGCAGTGAGATCTGCTGACCACGCAGGGAGTGAGACCCTCCTCTCAGGAGGCATGGTCAAAGCTTGATCTAAGCTGATCATGAAACACCATCTGAATTTTGGCTTGTATTTTTAATATCCATTAAAAACCTGTTCAAAGGTCCCTTGAAGTTGCAAGAGAAAGGCTACTTTAATGTATTTGGTGACATTCAATGGTCTTTGGGTATGCTCCTGTGTTGTGTTATTTACCAAGCAGCTATGATTCCTTTTTTGCAAATTGGTTCCTACTGTGTGACCAGGTCAAATGCTGTCATCCATTGCGGTAAGAGCTGTTGCAGTTTTAATTCTGATGCTGATATTTCTTTAACCTTGGTGTGTGTTTATTGATCATTAATCTAACCAACTGTTGGATTTTTATACAGGAATTACTGTAAATGTAAAAGCATACAGCGAAGTTAGTGCTTTTGCTAGGAATTTGAAAGCAGTGGAAGGATATAGCCAAGGTCTGTCCAGGACAAACATCTCCTGGTACTCCATAAATAGCAGGAGATACTCATATTCACATGAAATCTACAGCCTTGGAGGTGGGGGGAACCTATGTCTAATTTTTCACAGAACTGCTCAAGGGTAACACTAGGTTATTCCTAACGATTTCAAGATTTCAGATTGTGATTAATGTTGAGTTTCTTTTAAATCAGAACTGAACAGGCTAATCTGAATATACCTCTTACTAATGAGTTCAGGACTGTGACGTTGGGCAAAAGAAATAACCCTAAACACTTTGAGGACCATTAACTTTAATGTTTGCCTGGTGATGAAAGAATAGGCCAGGCCATGTGTCTGGGCTTTACAGTGTATTTTTTTTTAGTAGTGTGATGACTTTCATTTGGAAACATTAAAAGGTTCAAAATTAGTAAGTGCTGCTGTAATGCACACTTAACTCTTGTATGGAAAACATCTCAGTTTGCTTCCCATCTCAGTTTTTCAATGGCAAGTGTTAGGGGACAGAGCAAAGCCTGCATTAAACGAGCAGTTGCTGATTTTTTTATGTATTTATGCTTCTTACATGGTCTGCCAGAGTAGTTGCTGGGTTTTTTTATTTTCCCCCCACATAAGATATCAAGGTAATAGGTTTTGCTTCACAAACCCAGGATTATCCCAAATAACGTTCATGATGCAGTCTGATTTTGTTCCTGAAGTCAGATATCTACACCTTTTTACATTTCTGTTATTTTTTCAATACGCTGTAGAAACTTGGCTTCTCACAGATATATCTGATTTTTCTGTCCCTCATTTAAAAATCCTGCATTTGAGCATACTCTTCTTTGAAAGGGTTAATTTCACCTCTGCTAATATTATATGACTCTATTAGTTATTAATGCAGTCAACTCATAAACACAGTTTAGGGGGTACTGGCCTTGGAAGAACTTTCCAGGAGACCAATATATCAAATCAATTCTGAAGTCCCTTGACCTCAGGATAGAATTACAGGTTTATAATTTACTCAACACTTACATGACCCAGAGAACAAAGGATTGCCAAGTCAGTCAAAACTAAATTACTCTTGACCTTAAATTAGTCATTTTCATGCTATTAAAACTATAGCTAAATCACTGTTGAAGTTATTTTGAGCTTATAAATCAGGTTTGTATTTTTCCATATTTATGCTCACAACCTATAACTATACATATACTTTAATGCATATTTAATTATTTTCTGAAAGTTACCAAACAGTTCAGCTCAATTCATGGAAGTATATTGTGTGTTTGTTCATACACATACATGTGTGTCTCCAAAATGTCCAGTTTTCTTGTGAATAAAATGAGTATATGTAATATAGATCAGCAAGTTATAGCTGATAAGGTGGAGCAGTAAAATCCTGTAGGATGATGCCAGCTGCCTATTACTGCTTGAGAGATCCTGCGGTCCTTACTCGGGTACTGGATCAGCTCTTATGTTCGGCAGCTGAGGCATGACAGAGCAGCATGTGTTGCTGACAACATACATTGTTGACAATATCTGTCCCACTTTGCAGACATGCAAAAATAGTGAGGATAAATAATTGAACATTCCCTCAACACCACTTTTAATTGCATAATTAGGGTACCATTTTGCAAACCTTAATTTTGAACATAGCTTGATACCTGTCTGCAGCCCATGTAGTTCAGTGAAATAACTCATGTACAGAATTACTTAGATGTGGGTTTGCAGAATCAAACCCTTCATTAATTCTGATCAGATCTTAGCCTATGCAGGTATTTCTCATCAGTCATTTGGAAAGTTAGCTAGTTCCTCCTTCTCTAGGCACCTCCATTAAAAAGCTATTTTTGAAGGTATAGGAGAGGTGTGTAGGTGCGTAAACACTTTCAGGGTTTAATGCTATGGCTGCCAGGAATGGAGAACTGCAGTTCCACAATGTGACCTGAGATACTTGAAACACAATATGCAGAGATACTATATTTTTTAAAACTTCCTGTGCATTTTCAGTACCTCGGTAATGCAAAAAGAGTTTTCAAGAGTCTATAATAGCTGTGTCCCCAGGATGCCTCATATAGAAACACAACTTGATTGGAGTTGCTTTGAACAGAAATAACGTCTTCACTGCAGCTTTGTGAAAACTTCCATTTCTGAAAACTTCCATCACGTCAGGCAGACATGAACTCTTTCAGAGTCTCTAAGCCAGAAGGAAGCATCTCCACACTGTGTTCATAAGCTCAATGTTTGAATACATTTTATTTTTTTAGACCATCTTAGGTCTTGACGTAACATAGACTGGAGTTGCACTCTGGTCAGCCAGGAATACAGTCTTCAACAGGATGCTGCAGTCTTGATTTAAACTGTCACAGACAATTTATCACATAATTTAATGCTTAATTTGCATTTGCTTAGTAGAAACTGGTTTTGGTGATAGTCATTGACTTATGTCCACCAGAGCTCAGCTGAAAGTTGATTTTTTTTTCTCCATTGCAGCTTCTGATCCAAATATTTGAAAAAAATATTCTGTTCTGTTTGAACAAAAATGAACATTTTTTCAATTCTTTCACAAAACTAAAAATGTGTTTCCTGTTGGATTAAATTCTTTATTTGACTCAAAAAGAAACCTTTTTCTCCTGCAGACATGCAAAAATAGCAGAGGATTAGGATTATGAAGCTCCTAGAAAAGAAGGTGTCCTTCTATCATTTAATATCATGAAGGATCCACATTGTGAGAGGCTTAGGTTCAATTCTTTCCTCTGTTTGAAGGGATCTGAGCGTGTTGTTCCCCAGAAGTATGCCCCGCCACCAGACCACAGAATATTCTGGGTTTGGAGGCCAAGACCCAGCGTCCCATTCATGCTCTTCCACTCTGAAAGGAAACACCCACAGAGACAGGGACTTAAACAGCCTTCTCCCATCGGCCAGTGAATGCCTTAACCACAAGGCTGGAGAGTTGCTTATGTTCTTTGGCTTGGTGAATATTTAGTTATTCCATGCAAAGTGGGGCAAGCCTAGCTGAGAGGAGAATGGCAGAGCCTCAGGTGCCACAGCTCTCTTCCCTGTAAGTGAGGAAGAAATAGGAGAAAGAGGAAGGTGTTAAAATAAGAGATCTAAAGAAGGACATTAAACAAATCCTAGGTGGATGGGTATTTTATGTGCTGGTTTGTTAGATAAAAATCATCTTTCACAGTTCTGTGAATATTTTCCCTGCTATATCCCAGTTCCTTGCATTCTGAATTTGCAAATAATTGTGTGCTCACCCATGTTATTTTATAAAATTCATGATGCGTTAAAAGTATGTAATTCAATTCTAATAAATGTCCTGAGCAGAATATTGCTCATTCTGTTATGAATGGTTTTTACGGTAAGAATGCATAGAAGCTAATAACAGATGTAGCATAAACATATCTTAATGTACAAATATGTATGGATGCCGGTTTTGAAGAGCTATTTTCTTATTTTCCATTAATCTTTAAGAATACTAAAAATTAGTTCTTTATTCTGTCCTTAGCTCTCTGCGTCGTCTGTACGAGTTAAGAGGCCTGAGCAGTGTATGGTATTGAGGTGTACCTGGCCAGTTTTGGTAGCCAGGAATGGACTGTATTGCGCTGTGGATCAAACTGAACGTTTCCCCCGATGTGCTGGGGAGACAAGCACTCTCTCTGTTTCTAACAGAGAAAGAGCTGCTTTACAGACTCTGTGCTTGAAACTGTTCATCTCTTTGACCAAAAATTGCCACATAAAAAAAGAAGAAAAAACCCCACCCGGGTATTTATGAACTATTTCCTGGATCTGTTCCCTTGAAGAAAGGTATTTTGCTTCAGATAAGTGATAGTATCAGGTTAAGTTGATTATCACTTGTGACACTATATAATTCAGGGAAATTATCAGCTACCACTCAGACTCAACTGGTTCACCAGGTTGTTAGACACGTGATTATTCTACTGAGAACAAATTTAAAGATGTTTTTGGGTAGTATAAAATGGCTTTATTTGCCCTATAGTTCTCAAAGTATGAGGCTTGAAAATTTGAGAAAGTTTGAAGTGATGATAATATGAATTTTAAGATGGGGAGAGGAGCTTAAAACTTGAGATTAGTGGGGCTTCGTGGCTGAGAAGGCTGGTAATAGGAGGGATGAACTGTTGTTTTGTTAAATGCAAACAAAGTAGATTGTGTTCAGAAAATTTTCCTGTCTGATTCCTGGTTTGTCAGCCTCTGCTTCATGTCATGTGAAGTTAAGTATCTTTGATTCATGGAGTGTTGTGTAAACATTTGTTGATTTCTATCTGTTCTGGTTTACACTTCTGCCCTGAGGTTTGCTTTGAGTTTCAGGTTTGGGCAAACTGAAATTGTCAAAGTAAATTCACTTTAAATTGCAGTGTTTCAAGTGGTTTTGTTTCGAATCCATGCCAAACCTCTGATTTTGCATAATTTCCAAGCAAAAAGATAAATTGTGTCAGGCTCCTTTGGAATGGGGTTGAAGTTTATAGGTTTATGAACTTTTAGAAAACTAAGCCTGTAATTCATTATCAAACCAGTTCAATATTGTGAGGACTTGTTGGAGGATGGGAGGATACTGGGAAACTTCTGTATAACAGAAGTATATTGGAAGAGAAGAAACATGTCCTCATTTCAGCTTCAAATGGACACATGGTCATGACCTGTTTCACATTTTTGAGCACTGAAATTTTGGCCTTGAGTACGTGAAAATTTGAGCTGCTGCCGCCTCATCTGTGCAGTAAGTTCCTTCAGATCCAGAATAAAGCGAATTGCTTAAGGACAAGATAAAGCTAATTTAAGGCAACATCTATACGTCTGTTCCTTGGATAAAAAAATAAATTCCACTTCAGTGGGAGTCTTGATAGCATTGTCCCCGGTTTTTATTTCATTCTTACACAGAACTTCCAAGAGGAATTCTCAGATTGTTGTCAAAGAACAAGCAGTGGAAATGTGTCAAATGAAATAAAGATCCCTTTGTTTTGGGGGTTTTTTTGTTTGAACATATTTACATATCTAGATCTCAAAAACAGCCTTCAGCATTGCTGACATAATTAATTGCTTGTATTAAGTGTTCTAATTGCAGCAATTCAGGTGGTTAGCCACCTAAATGAGTGCATAATTATTTAGAAACACTTTTGATTGCAGTACTGGCATCCTCAAGGCCCAATTAAAAAAAACCAAATAAAACACATAAAAAAATCAAAACCCAAAAGGTTGAGACTTTGAAGCACTGATACTAATAGCTATTATCCTGTTAATTAGATCACCTCATATGTACTCAATACTATATGGATATCCCTTGCTTCTGTCAGATCTTCATTTGCTAATAACTTTCAGTGAACACAGAACTGATGATCCTTCAAATGGAAAAAAAAATCTTTAAAATTGAGTTTTTCCATGAGAAAACTATGAGGGGGAGAGGGAGTTTTATTAATTTGATTTTATAACAGAAAGAGTTAAAACAAAATCCATTTGATGCAGGCACAGTTCAGAATACTGTGATTAGTGGAAAATTGTCAAAGTTAAGTCTGTACCAATATTTGAACTGGATCTGCCCAGCATGGTCTGCTGTTCCGTAGGTTTCATAGCATGGATGTGTCATTCTTTAGTAGTACCCTCTAAACCAGTTTACATCTTCTCTAAGGCATGTGGTCTTCATTCTGCACCAGATGATGCAGTGTAGAGTATATGTCTTCAGGGTAGTGTCCCAGTTACTGGGAGGAGAAAGGGCATAAACCAGATAAAATGCATTAATTTTATAAGAGGATAAAGTATTTCCTTTTTGGAAACAAATATGTATTAAAATGGGTCAAAATGAAACATATTATCATTTCAGGCTCAAATGCTTTCAGAATCTTTTGTTTCATAATGACTTTTAAAATATTTTTCCTGTGAGTTAGTATGGAAACAAAGACAGGAAAATCAGAATTCCCCAGAGCATGAAGACACAGATTTCCTCACTTACTTTGAAAAAAGAATTTTTCCTGTTCTTTAATAGTAAGTCATGAGCAATTGGTATATGAACACTTTCATTCTGTTCATCCACTGGCTGAGCTAAAGGTCTGCCAGAAAAAAAAATGCCAAGAGATAGCATCTTTTCCTGAAGGTAAAGAAGAAACACACAATCTTTGAACAGAAAGTAGTTTCTCAATGAGCAAGTGAAATCTCTTGAAATAAGTAGCTCAGCAAAACTTCTGGTTTCCGTGATAGTTTTGCACATGTGCTGCTTGCAACTTTTAGCAACATATTTATTTCTGTAGTAAACTATTGATAAGCACTGCATATTTTCAGTATTAGGCAAGTGAGGCCTGTAAGATTTTTATGCATGTTCTTACATGAAATGCAGGGTGGAAAAATAAGTGTCTGTGGCCACACAAAGTTCCCTGTGAGGAATAGTTTATCGACACTAAAATTTAAAAAAAAAGGAAGATCATGATTTTTGTGTGGTTTTGAAATGCCAGTTCCTCTAATGGCAAAGCGATATTCTTTCTTGGCACATGCGTTTGTAGAAACTGGTGTTGGAGCTCAAAAGTGGGCTGTGACTCGGTGATGGGAGTTCACAAGGCCATTGTGAGAATACATGTATTTTTGACAAGACCTTTGAAAGGCAAATTTGAAGGTGATCAGATAGTAAGTCAATTTTAGAGCTAGCTTTCGAGAACCTTTTCTGCTTGTATAAACTGGTTGTTGTGTACCAAAACTTCATACAAGACATTAGGGGAGGGCAAGGCGATTTTATTTTAAAATGGCTAGTTTCAGTGATTCCACTGTCATAAGCATGTACTCATAAATACAAAGATGTGTGTACCCATCAGTCTCTCCACCATGCCTGTATCCCAGCTGCACGTATCCAGATGGGCTGCTCAGGATTTCTTGCAATTGCGCGGAGGGCCAAGTAATGCTCTATTGAGTCTTCATCGTGTCTGCTGGGATCTCCTCAGGATGGCAACCAGGTGCCACTGAACCTTTTTTGCCTTTGGGAGCTGACAGTGATCAGGATCTTTTACCTCTCCGTGCTCTCCCAGCTCTGGGAATCATTAGGATTTGTTCTCTGTACTCTGTCTCCTTTCTAGGGTGTCTTAAGACTCCAGCCCTGTTCTGTATTTTCCCACCATCACCTCTTAGTGGCTGGAGTCCTTTTTCAGTCTAGGCGGAGGCAGTTCCTAACTGTACCTGTTCCTTTGTGTTCCTGAATTGGGTATCTTCAAAAGCTGCTCATAAACGTGCTGTGATGATGGTCTAGGTCCCACAAGCACCTGCCATCCTCACAGGGCTTATTGTGCTGTTTTTCCCTTTCTGACACTTCCACGCGCAGACCTTCCCATTCATTCTCCATTCCTGCCAGTCAAAGCATTTCCATTATGAATCTCTGTAATTACTGATAGCATGACTTAAACCCAGGCAGAAAAATAATTATAAAAATGTTTCAGGATTTCAGTCTCTGCTTGTAATTCCTCAGAGAGCAGTACTCTCTCTTCACTACACCAAAGCCTGGTCTCCCTGCCAGGCCAGAGGCAGTGCATCAGGCACCGCTGAAGGTCCCTGGGAGAAAGACAGGGCTGGAAAAGGCTAAAATTGCTGCTACTCCAGCTGGAGAGAGGAGCCCAGAAGCTGAATAGTGACAAATTTAAATAAAAAATAAGACACTTTTTAACAGTATATAAGGGTCTTTATAACAACGCCAGATGCCTTTCTGGAAAGTTACTTTAGTCCTACACAAGGTTTTTGGCTCAGGGCAAGGGCAGCTGTGTGAAATGCAATCCCCTGCACTGTTGAGCAGGTCACGTTTGTGATCTAATGGTCCTGTTTGGCTTCAAAAGCTGTGGATGTCTTGCATTGCTGAGTATCTGGTGAATGGGGAACTAATTCCCAGTTTGCTCAGGCGCTCAGGAAAGGAGGAGCAGAGGTTGTGAAGGTGGAGAGGGGAGAATGCTTTGGAAAATGGCCTCTGCTTGGGGGCAGTGACATGGCAGTTTACCCTAAGCCTGCAGATCAGTCTCCCTTGTTCCTTATCATCATTAAGGGAAAAACATATTGCCGCTACTCTTTTTTCTGCTGAGTCATTCTATAAATAAAATACGTCTTCATTTGGGACTGCTAATTGCCTTAGAATCCTCAGTGAAGTAAGCCTCATGACACCTCCACGACTTAGACAGGTTTTACACTTACTTTATAGACATATAAACTAGAGCATAGCCAGGTAAAAGGACTTGCACAAGATCACCCAGAGAGACAGAGGCCAGTTAAATCAATCAATTCAAGAACCCAGGAGTTGTGTTTCCATAGCCCCTGCTGTAACTACTAAATCATAAGAGCTACTAAGGAAAGATCCTGCCAAAAGCCACTGTTTTTTGTTTTTTAAAACCACAAAAAGCATTTTGCTCAATTCCACAGGGTCTCTCCCTAGTATTTGGTGCAGATTAATTAATTACTTATTTTTTAAAAGAAACGTAAAGCCTTGGGCAGCCCAAAAGCCATTGAAGTTTTAATTCTCAGAACTATTCCCTGACTTGACTGTTATCCAGTTCCTATTCAGGCAAGATAGGAATTAAGATTAATGACCCCAAACAAACTGGTATTTCAGAGAATCAGTCTTTGCCAGGCATTATATTCTCATGACAGAAAATCATTGAGGCATAAATACAGCGCTCAGTCATTGCTGTATATTAACAACACCACGTTGTTCCCATAAATGCTGAATACAGTGAAGAGGAAAATGAAGTCTTAAAGTTCATTAATTTGGGTTGTGGCATTTTTTAAAGTGAGCAAACCAGGGCCCATCGAATGAGGCTGTACCATTCTAGTTCCCCCTGCACCGCTGTGAAGGCTATTCGGATTCTAGAAAGGCATCTCCTCTACTGGGAGGTTCTTTGGGCTTGGTGATGGCTGTCTCTGCGGTGCTTTTTCCTAGCTAGGCATTCAGTTCTGTTGGCATTTTTTAAAAGGCGAATTGATGAAGGCCAAGTCTTAAGGAGAGAGAAGTGAAAAAATACCTTTATCTGCTAGGATCAGCAACTGTTGTAATATGTGGGGTAAAAATGTGTCACTGTCTGTTGGCGTTTGTCCACCTCCCAAGAAGGTGGTATGTGGCTAGAGTCTGTTTTCTAAGCAAATGAGAATTGGCATGGAGACAAGAGCGTTTCACCTATCCAGGGACCAGAAGTAGTCATGGTACAGCGCTAATACAGGAAGTTATTGTGGCAATTTCTAGAAGCTGTTTGCTCAGAAAAAAAAAAAGAAAATCTTTCTGTGTTTGTATTTCCACACTGAAAAGACATCCCTATGACATCATCTTGTTTGTTCTGACACTGCAGGAAGAATGGAAGAAATAAAATGGCAGAAAAGAGACCAGGCACTTTTATTTTGCTGCCAACAAAACATAGAGGAAAGATGTAACCAAAATATCCAATGGTTACTTTAGTTCTCAGAGACAGTTCAGCAGATGAATTGTTGTTCAAGGGCAGTTGGGCTCCCAGACACAAGAGCATTCTGTAGTAAGCTTAATTACTCATTTTAATTATGCATTTTAATTAGCAAGGGACTAACACAGAGCTTTTCTCCCACTTTCTCAATAAACCCACTTTGTAATATTACAGAACAAACTTGTAACTGAAAAATCCAACTGTCTAGGGTTGAGAAAAACAACTCAAGGTTCAAGGGGTTTTCTTCTTCATTAAATCCCATTCAGTGAGCAGGTTACATCTACCTCTGATTATTTTCAGGAGCTTTCTACATTTTTATTCTGTTCATGGACAACATCAAGAAAACACCCTGCACTGCTGCTTCTCCCAGTGGTGTTTCCTCTGCCAATATATTGTCTTGTCAGTTGCTCCCTATAACCGATGGCCTAGTTCTTTCTCTTCTGACAGTTTCAGCTCAGAGCTGTTCTTCTGTCCCTGCACTATCTGTCTTCCCTGCCCCAATCCCTAGGAGCACTGCTGTAGGAAATCTGCTTTCTTTCTCGTTCACTTCAGGGAAGGCCAGGTTAGAGCAGCAAGTAGAAGCAGAGGCAATTGCATTCTGGAATGAATTCAAAGAAGCAGCAGTGTATATGGTGAGGGATGGAGATAGCAAACGCCACAAAATCTTCAGCAAAATAACCAGATGCCAGAATGCAGCCCCCCATGAACATGTCACTTCTGTACTCTTTCCTACTTTGCCTGGGACTGTACCTGCTGAGGAGGGATTTGCAGACTCTGCAGCATTCTTTCATAAATTGAGGCTGTCAGCAGAGCTTGGTGAAGCCAAATAGGCCTCCAGGCTGCTCTGTTTTGAGAGAAGCCAATCCTAATTTATTTATAGTTTTGAGCCAAACATGGGCTTGAAAAGAAAAGGTTCAGATAAGGATATGGTTAGAATAGAGATGAGGTAGGTTTAAGGTGGGATTGTGATTAGGAATAAAGGGAAAAATAAAGTTGTGCCAACATTTTCTGAAATGTTCTCTCAGGTTTCAGTACAAATGGCATCTTATAAAATTTCCATCATGTAAGTGGTGGAAATTCTCCATAAGTATCTGTTCTTCGCAAGGTTTTGACGAAATGTTACTAGACTGGAAACCTCTTCTGTTATATTTATGTTGTACTTCTCTGCTGCTCCTGGCTTGGGTTGAGCTCTGGAATCAGAATCATTGCCTGACATTTCCAGGTGTTTGCATGTCAGATTCAAGCTGCAACCTTCTCTTAACTTAAGTGGTTTAAAAGGCTCAAGGCATTTTGTCTGGCTTTGCTTAGCTGAAGGCAATATTAATTTTATTTTCATTTATTGGTAGGAAGATTTTTTTTTTTCATTTGGACATTGTAACTTCCCTTGGTATTTAAAACACATTATGTAAGCTTCTTTTCTTTACAGTTCTTGTGATGAGAACCATCTCTCTCCACCACTTGCCTCCATCAATAGAAGGTCCACGTAGTGCGTGTGACTGCATATGGACTAACTGCTGCGCCTGTCTGTAATAAATTCTCTAATTTTATGTCCTTTATGATTTCTGTTTTCCCACCCTTCCCCCGACAACTTACTCCTTTATGATTTCTGTTTTCCCACCCTTCTCTCCCCCAACAACTTATTGGTGCATGTTATCCATATGATGGGATAACTACACAGTTTAGCTACATTTGAATATAGGTGGTATTCATCTCTGCTAAATATTGCCCTTCGGTAACAGCGGGCATCTGCAGTTTAATGAAAAATCTCGCCTCTGAAAGTGAGCGGCCTGTGCTATGTGCATCTGGAGACAAAAACTACCCTGTGATGCCAACATTTCATGTTTTGTATTGATTCTGGTAAAGCTTTCAGTGCAAATAAGGCTTGCTTTATATTTTACCTAATAAAATATCAGCCTGTTTGAGATAATTGTACATGAGAAAAATTACAGTTATGACTGAGAATCAAAGTTCTTTCCCAGAAACAGAGATGGAAAGTGAATACTCTTAATCAAATGTGATGGGAAAACAAAAAGGCAGATGGAGGGCTGAGCTTCTCAAATAACTTCTTTACATTTCAGTTGCCATCACTGACCTAGTCACTGTTTGTGCTGGCTTAGAAACTAATGTCAAGTGAACAACTCCAGAATAGATGATGCTGTATGTTACTCTGGGCAGGAGTTACAACATTATCCAATGATCAGTATTAAAACAGAGTTAGTGTGACTTTATATGTGTTTTCCTGCTAAGCAATCAAAACGTAACAAATGAATGAAGCTCAGCAGTAATCCAAATACTGTAAGCATGTATCCTCAAACCAGTTTTGCAAATTGGGACAGAGAGCTATAATTGACCTTGCTGAAGTGGCCTTTATTTTCCACAGTTCATGATCAAAGTAGTTACGTTACACTGAATAACTCTTCTAATTCATGACACCTGAATAAACAGCTGGAAAACCAGCCTGGAATGCGTGTTCCACTATCTGCAGCCATCCTGCAGCACAGCCTGAATAAAGTCCTTCCCCTTGTCTCTACACTGAAGTGAATTCTAATGATTAAAAAACGCTTCTGGACTGAAAGGTGCATCACACTGGTAACAGGCTTGTTTGGAGACTTGAGCTGTGCCTCAGCATGGCCTGGAACAGTTGTAACTTTGCCTGGGTTTAGGGTCCATTTCCATATCTGTTTTTCACTTAAAATATTCCCTGGCTGTTCCAAAGCACATTAAGCTGAACGTTACCGGACTCCATACAAAAGAAGAAGAAAAAGAGTAGGTCTGAACTGGCCAACACAAGCTTTTAACAGAGTGGTATATAAAAATAAAAGAAAAAAAATCCCTGTGGATAGTTTCCAGAGTTGCTTTGGATTTGATCATCTCTCTTTCCTCCTCTGGTTCAATTATTTTCAACTGAAAATGTTTGGCTTCTTTGGCTTAGGCTACCGCCTAGGTTAAAAAAAAAAGAAAAAGTCTTAAATGCATCCAAGTGTTTTAAGCTAAAAGTAGTGACTTTTCACAGTGCTCTCTGAGCCACGAGCAAAGGACCAAACCTGGGGCTGCAGTGTCTCCTTGGCACACAGCCGTTCCGCCAGGCTCTGCAGCCACATAGGCATACTCAAAACCTGCAGAGGGAAAGGTCAAGTCAGCCAGCAAAGAGGGGCCCCTTTCCCCCTCACCCTCTAGAATAGTTGCCGGAGAGTTGCTCAACACTGGATCAGGGTGGAGACTGCGTCTGAACATACATGTACCAGGCCCTCCACCCGCTCCTCTTTTTCCCTGCCCTGCCACAGTGATATGACAGCCCAGGAGTCCATATGCCAAACTAGGGAAGACTCATTGTCATTAAGGGTAGTTTTTACTGCTTTTAAAATTGAGCATCCTGCTGATCGATCAGTTAACAGAGAGGTAAGGAACACATGCTGTTTTGCAAACGGGTCCAAGGCTTGGGTCTTACTTGAAGACATAGCTATAGAAGGTGTCAGTATCATTTATGGATCCAAGTATATGTTATTTCAGTAGACATTTCATGGTATCCATTATAGTTACAGATGTTGCAAGCTTCCATTATTAATTTTTTTACGTGCTCATAGCTTTCCAAAACCCTGATCACTTCTGTTCAAATGTCATTTTGTTCTCCTTTACAGTCTTTTGGGGGAAGGTTTTAACAAAACCTTCCTACCTGTTGTTTAGGTTAAAAGGTGGGAAAGTACGCCATTGTCTGTCAATAAAACTCTAATTATATTCTTTTGAGCAAAACATACACAAAAACCAACCCACCCAATAGTAACACCTCCCCTCAGCAGGGACACCATCCTTATGAGGTCTAGCGTTTATGCTTGGTTTTATGGGTAAAGCTTTTAAACAATTTAAATAGTTTTTTAATGTATTGTAAAGCACCTCCTAGTGCGTGTGTGCCACTGCCCTCTGCAGCACAGAGGCAGGAGAGCTTGGCTGCTTTCATAGGGGCAGAGGTGTGGTCACTCACCCACCCATATTCCTACTTAGAGCAAGTGCTCAGGTGCTACTGACTTCATTTGGGTGCTAGAGCTATGGAAGTATTTAAATCTTCACCTCCGTGGGAGTTAGGCACCATAATACCTGTGAAGATCTGCCTGTTTCTGTCTTCTGTGAGTAGAAAATGCCACACGGAAAGAGTGTGCAAGTGTGGTATCCACCACAACCCCCCTGGGTTGTTGTTTCGTGAGTTGCATATCTCAAAATATCTAGGAGATTCACTGCAAGCAGTGTTGTGTTTCTATTGAGCATTACTAAAGCATCTCTGGCCTTTTGTTCTCTCCTGTTGTATGCTTCTGTAACAGACTGACGCCCTCAAGGCTGTAAGGGTTTTGCCTAATCCAAGGTTTTGGGTTAAAATATAAGGCTTAGCAGGATAAATGTATTGGGCTAAATACAGGGATAAATGTAACCTGGCCAGTAATAGCTATAATTATCCATTCTGGACATCAGTGCTAGAAAACTTATGAAAATCAGCTAAAATCTCAAAAAATGTTTAGGATCACAGTCAGCCACACTGCCAAAACCCGCCGTCAGGAGGATCACTGCTTAATATACAGAGCAGGGAGTTTAACTCATCTAGAGCTGCCCTCTGTCATCTGGAGCTGCTGTGCTCCTTATGGATTTATTGAGGCAATTAAGATAACACATCCACATATCTCAGTCTATGGATTTGCACCTTTTCACGCTGCCTTTTTTCCATTAAAGCCAGGTTTCATGTATTTCTGTCCCTCAGTTTAATACTAGTGACCATCAAATCTGAACAGTAACTTCCTCCTTTTTCAAAATTTGCTCCCAATGAGATTGGTGTGAATTTTGCCAGTTGGAACAGGCCAATATCAAGTGCTTTTGAATTATGGTCAGGTGATTTTCTTTGCTGTATTTCACCAATAAATAACTTTTCTCTCTAAAAATGAGGCCTGTTCAACTGTGCATCACGTTCCAAGAGTCAGCCTCATGGTTTTGGACACTTAAACTTGATAACGCATTGGAAGAAGTTCTGTAGCCTTGATTTCTGCTGAAGGAGGGGAATTAGGAGGAAATTACTGCCTTGGTTTGTTTCCATCTCTTTAAGCTTATCTATTTGAGGCTGTTTAAACAATGCATGAACCATCTCATATGGATTACCCTAAAAAAAACCCTCAAATATATATATATGAAGTCTCACATCATTTAGAACTAGGGGATAACGTCAAGCTTTTATCTTAACTGGTACACAAAGGAGGAAGGCTAAACCCTAAATCTTAAATTGTGATTCTGTTCTGGTTATAAAAATATATACATATTACTCGTACGGGCTGACAGACAAAGATTTCTCTATCAAGTATGTGCCATTTACAAGCTGAACGTTGTCTCCATTCTAGTCATCAGCCACAGGAGCTCAGCTGGGGCCCCGAGTGCCATGCTGAGAGCTTTTCTTTTACCATAATAAAGATCCTGTAGGCTAAACTGCTGGTAGTCTGTCAGTGACACTTCTGAAATCCCTTTGATGCGCTTACACAAATGCAAAGATTCGTACTTAGCAATGCTCTTGATGGTATACAACAATGATGGTTCTTGAATCGTGCTCACCCTGCATTGCCTTCTGTGTGTTTGCATGTGTGAGTGAATGTGCATGAATATACATAGATACATGAACTGTGAGGATATATGTAGTATAGACACCTGAGTTTCACACATATTTGTGCATGTATTTAATATTACACTGGGACTTGATATGAAAAGACAAAGAAAAAGCTACTGCAAGCTTATTTTAAAAACCCTGTTCCTGTGGCTCACCCAATCAGAAGCACTAATTTTATCAAAGAGAAATTATAAAAATGAAAAATGATGCTAGTTCTTAAATACAGTCCCTGTTTGTTTAGCTTTTATTTACTTCACTTTGAAATAATACACTGTAATCTTTCCACTTTTTAAAGACTTGATTTCTAAACTGTGGCATCCAAGTAGGTGGCCTAACCAATACTTCCTTTTCCCCAGTCAGATACACTGGGAAGAGGCTGCAGATTGTGTTTTCAGGAGACTTGAGAAACTTGCTGGCAAGCTTTCCTAGGGTTATCATCACATGTCAAAGATGATGTCTGTATAGAACATAGATTTCCTAACAATGCAGCTTCCTTGGAAGGAAAATTTTGTTTTCTTTAATTCACTCATTTTGAATGAATGAATAAGTCCATGGGGAAGGAGTCAGTACTTAAATAAAATACTTGTTCTTATAATTACCATATTCCTGCTTCCTTTTTACCCCTCCAAAATTCACCATAAATAAGAGAGTGTGGTAATTAATCGCCAGCCAAGTGGCACAATTAATGTTCTTCAAATGCAGTGTCCTCTGGGTGAAGTGATATTGCTAAGTTATAATATGTCCAGTTCTGTGTTTGAATACCAATACAGACAGCCACATGCACACACACACGTGTGCCGAGAGGGTGTGTTATGTTTATTTTTTTTAGATGTAATACTTCAATTTTTCTTTCCTTCCTAGAGAATTCGAAGTACTTTTTAAAGGACTTAATTTCTGTGCAATAGAGCTCATGGGCAAACACTCAAAAAATGCAAAATAAGGAATGCAGTCATGGTTTAAAAACATTTCACATTCTTCAAACTGATGCCAGTTGTATGCATTGACAGTAATCCTGTCAATACTCCCCACATGTATTATCTTTGTACACCTGCTTTCATTGTCTCACTTATCATTTTTTTATACTTAGAACCACAATATACAAGAGGGTAAAGCAACAGAACAAAATACACATGCACACTCAGTGTGTTATGCTACAATTTTGCATTGTAGACATAAAACATATTTGTAGATCTTGGTGCTTAGAGTCAACATCTTCCATTAAGATATTTTTCCTGCTTTTTTTTTCCCCACTGGTGTATGTCTGTGTTTGTCTTTCTTGGCAGATTAACTGATGCACATCGAACAGCTGTAAAAGTCATCAGGAGAATGCAGTATTTTGTAGCCAGAAGAAAATTTCAGGTAAGCAGCACCATTAACCATAAGTACAATTTGTAAGCTTAAGTATATGACATTGAAAATGCTCTGAGAGTGAACTTGTCTTTGTGCATGCAGTTGGAATGAGTCAAAGGTACTGCTTAGGCTCTCGGCCTCATACTTACTCTATGTGGATTTTTTCATAGTGTGGGCAAAACTATCAACTATCCATGGATATAGTATGATACGAAAACCTTCTGAATTTGTGGAGTCAGCATAGTTATTTTTCGCTTTTCTTTTTTACTGCATTTGTTTTGTTAGGGTTCTGTTTGTTTGTTTTACTATACTGACCAATATATAAACTACTTACCCATCTACTAGAAGAAGTGAGGAAAAGACTCTGTCGGAGTGTCTGCTAAAATACTGTTACTGTGTATACTGATCATCTAAGGACTGGTTAGAGAATGTTCAACTAATTGCATGCTATGTATGGCTGACAGGTCAATAGACCTTACTGATGAGTACTATGCTGTGTAAAGTTGCTTTCACATTTGTGGCCTACATTTCCAAATTTCTTTCCCAGAATAGGATATAGTAGAGAGGCCGTTTTTTATAAAATTGTGAAGCATCTGCCCTCTGGAAATTTGCTGTCTTTATGAAGTCTTAAGTTAAATTTCTCAATCAGGTTACAAAGAGCTCAAACTAAATGTGCTGCATTGGAAAAACTGTCTTATTTTGCCTGTTTACTAAGGCCCATTATGATAAAACTTGTTTGGAATGTGATTCTGGTATCATCATTCTCATCACCCATGTGCTGGTGATGCCATGGAAATGAATAATTAACTTCTGGCCTAATTTTCAAAGCCCCTGTTATTTCCATCTGGAGGTTCATGCTTTTTTGTCCAAGAGGGTCCACTGCAAGTTAATCAACTTTCATAATCCTTTTGAAGAGGTTTTAAAAAGATAAAGCAAGAACCTAAATTTCAAGCAAGTTCGATTACAGCTGAGCACTTAATTGCAAGGGATAGAAGTCTGAGATAAGCTCACAGCACTCAGAAGACTCTGAATTAGGGCAGACAGAACAGCACGTACATTTCCCAAGCTCATGCAGAAATGTGTCTTCAGATGACCTTGCCTTATGAAAGAAGACTAGGAGAAGTCAGTTTGTTTAATTCAGCAAACAACAGGAGAGCAGGATTATATTGTAAATACACCAGAGAGATAAACTATGGGAAATTAAAAAAAAAAAAAAAAGGAAAGAAAATTAAAGACACCATTCCTGGAAAATAAAATCAGTATATAAATGAGTTAGGATAAAAATTAGGATATTTCAAACCACCAGAGACCTAATGTTCTGGAGCTGTCAGCCAATAGCAGTCATGCCAAACCTTAAAAACTGGACTTGATCAGTCTATGGAGAGGATTCTGTGAGTTGGTGTTAGTAATAGGGAAGAAGAAGAAGAAGGAATTATTTTACATTTTTTTCTTTCTTGGGACTGTGAAATATAGCTTATAGGACTCCCCATGATAATTAGATTTTGGAAGTTCAAAGCCGGGTAATATTATTTTGAGTTTTGCATTAGGAGCTCTAAGCATGCTGGATGTAGAATGCTGAGCCCAAATGGCCAGGATTTGGGATTATGGACAGAATGGACAGAATGAAAGTTAAAGAAGTTCTTCAAGTTCTGCATTTACCAAACCTCCCTGGAAGCCCATAACCTCCCGCCTTAAGTTGTATTGTACTAGCATTTCCTAATAAAAACATGACAAGAGATTGTGCCAAAGTTTGGCAGGACATAAGATGCTCAGATCTAAAGCTTCATGGGAAAAGAGGAGAGAAAAATGGTGAAAGTTGGAAGGATATTTTTACTATGCTTTAGAGAGGACTCAGGCAGACTGCACTGTACAGGACTTTGCAACTATAGGATTCAGAGCTGATGATTTGGTAAAAGGGATGCAGATAGAGGACTTCTTTTGAGGGAGAAAAGAAATTTCATTGGGAATGAGTAGAATTAATTATGCACATAGTAGCCCATGGGGGAGAGGGGAGGGAGGTGGGGAAAAATCCCCAGCACATCTAGGCTCTGCGCCATGCATCGTGTTTAAATAAAGAGTGTCCAAAGGAAAGGACAGAGGATTTAGCCAAAATGCTCTCAAAGCACCCCCGCTAGTCAATCTAAAGAGTGATACTGGCACTGTTTCTCTGGGTGAAGACAATAGGCTGCTTTTCTGGCCAGAAATAGTGATGTGTCAGCGTCTGCAAAATGTGAAGCTGGGGAAGGCAAAAAAAAAAAAAGGTGATAAACTGAAAGCTGAAACCTCCCTCCCCCGCAAAGTATCTCTTCTCACAAATGCACACAAATGTACACACACACTACCAAAGCCATGAACTCTTCTGAAAGTAATAATGCAGGTAAGTGCTGACGGCTGAGTGCAAGGAAGGCATTTTATCACGAAGAGCTTTTGCTTCTTCATTCATTTCACAGGATTTGTTTCCATTCCAGTTCCATGCTTTCATTTGAAATTTCTAGGATCCTGTGGCTGCCTTCCAAGCATGACTCCAGCACATACTGTAGGTGTTCAATGCATGTGTGCAGTGGTGCATGCTAATGGCTCTGGCTGAAGCTGTGACAGAGTGGAAACAGACAACAAGATGACTAATGAGCTGTTTTCAGTAATTTCCAATTACTAGATTTGCAGTTTACCTTTCTTTTTTTTCTTCTTTTCTTGAGTCAGAGCCAAAAAGGAGACATCTTGCCCCACATTTCCCATAGGGGTTGGTATGGCTCTGAAAATGGTGGTATTTTCGAAAGGACATCATTTGCATTTATTCCAACACACACTCACACAAATTAATTTTACTTGGTAAAATTTTACCATGCTGCACTTTTTATAATCACATCACTTTATGCAAATTCTCTAGACTTGTTTCAAAATTCTGCCTTAGTAGTTATAGCAAGAAACCAGAGCTTGGCAGAAGCATCTGGATTCTCATTAGAGTGGGAATAAAGGTGGGCAGATGGCAGTTTTTTAGCTCTCTTGCATTTTTATCTGTCCTTTTTTATTTATTTGAATAGCACCTTTTTTTCTGACCTCGTAGGTATCATTAAAGACAAAGAAGCGCAAACAAAATCTACGTGCAGTCTTCAGACTTATGCAAAGCATCTGTCTTCCCAGTTACTTAAGCAATAATATTTCTGTCACCAGCCATCTTTAGTCTTTAGAGGCATTTGATTCTGGGTCCAAGTGTTACGAATTGGGCCTATCTCTATGGTTCAGTCCTCTGACATTCTGATTAGCATATGGTTTTGGAATGAGCCAAGAGATATCGCACATGATCGTCTTAGATAAATTATATATCTTGGTTTTGTGTTTTTTAAATACACTGTGAAGGTCTAATATTTTGCTCAGTATGAAGTAACATAAAGACATGACTAACTGACAGTAATGGGAATCAGTTGGCTCCATCCCCAGTTCAGTCCTCTGACATTCTGATTAGCATATGGTTTTGGAATGAGCCAAGAGATATCGCACATGATCGTCTTAGATAAATTATATATCTTGGTTTTGTGTTTTTTAAATACACTGTGAAGGTCTAATATTTTGCTCAGTATGAAGTAACATAAAGACATGACTAACTGACAGTAATGGGAATCAGTTGGCTCCATCCCCACAATAAATATGCACTCAAACAATGCCTACATATTTTTTATTCATTGCAACAACCATTGCAAAATGGCAAGCAAATAACTTCTCGAAGATGAAAAATAGAATGAAGGCCTGTCTGAAATAAAAATAAAGTTTAAACTATACTTACCTTTCAATCTCATGTATGACTCCTTTCACAGCAAGCTCGGAAACCGTATGACGTGCGCGATGTGATTGAACAGTACTCACAAGGACACCTTAATATGATGGTTCGGATAAAAGAACTTCAAAGAAGGTAGGCCCTGTCTACCTCATGAAATATTTGATTTCTCTGGTGCCAGCTGGCTTTAGGAGAGATGTGTACTTAATGAACAGTAATTGTCAAAAATTGCAAGCACAACAGGGAGCACAATATCTAGAGGATTTAACTTGGAGTCATTTTTAACCCTTTTTATGACCAAGTTTACAATTATCCTTTATCCTCCTCTCCTCCTCCAAGTGAAATTAAAAGAAATTAAGGTGCATGCTGTGAAGTTTATAGTATGAAGTGAGTTTTTCTGCCCTCTTCTTAGAAAACTGTTCAAATAATGATTTACCTTTCTGTCCCCTCTCTGTGGTTCTCCACAATTGAGAGAAATCTGGTTCGCTTCTGCTCCCCTCTCTATCTGGAATTTTTCCCTTCCCACATTCCTCCATGCACATGCTTTCTCTGACTTTGGGGATCACAGCTGAAATATTTTGCCACAAAACTACTCTCTTCTGTTTCAGCACAAAGTGCTTTTCTCTTTACAAATTAACACTGCAGACTGGGACACCAGACTGAACTCCTCTGGCCCTTAAATGAAATGAAGAAAAAAAAAAAATCCTGTTGAATGGAATCTACTGTGTCAACATATATAGATATTAAATCTGCCTGCATGAGATTCAAGGAATAGTTGCAAATGTTATTAAGAAGGCATTCTGTTTGTATAATCTTTGTTATTAGATTACATATGACACAGGAGAACTATGTTTTAGTTACAACATGAAAGTCTAAGAAATAAAATATTAGTACTTACAAAAATAACAATAATAATATGGTTTGATTTTGGAAAAAAACCCTAAAGAACTGAACTGCTGACTGTATGTGCAGAAAATCATGCTAGTCTCATGTTTTTACTTGCTTTGTTTTAGGTTTAAAGCTACTGTAAATTCTCATGTAAATTATGCTCCTATGCTTTTCCTAGCAACAGTTTAACTTGCTTGGTAATTGCACTGCTGGTAATTCTGTTTGCTTTTCAGATTGGACCATTCCTTGGGAAAGCCAGGCCTTTTCCTCCCAGGTATAGTGACTGCATTTTATGAAAAATTATTAGCTTCATAACTTTGTGAAAATACCCATGGCTACAGTAATATGGATTTGTAATCCAGCCAACTATGCATGAATATATAATTCCATTAATAAGCCCTGGAACGACTGTCAAAAGGTAAATACCTTGCATTCAGGTGGTAGTGGAGTAAATGGAAATTAAGAATAAGTGCTAAAAATGTGTATCAGTGCACGATGAGTTGGATACATATTGCTGGAAATTTTTCCACAAAAATACTCTTTCTAAATCTTCTGTGCTGGGGTTAGAATATATGTTGGTTCCACTTTAAAAGATTTCTTCCTTTCTGAACAACCTATGGATTTAAGTTTTGGAAAGCTCAAAGGAAGATCAAGGGTATCATTCAGGAAGAAGTGGGGTAGCCTTGAAAGCTAGAGTAATAGAAGTGGTATGAAATTCAATCATAAAAAATGCAAGATCAAGCATAGGAAAACTAATTTAAAAAATCTCCTACATGCTAATAGTGGTGAACAGTCTGGCATGTCTGAGAAAAAGAAAGGTCTGGTCTGCTAATTAATTGTAAGCAAATGCCAACTGAACGTAAGAAAATGCTGTGATATATCCATGAAAAAATTAGTCTGATCCTAGGATCAAGAGGGAGATTTTCAAGACATACAGGGAAGTATGCATGTCTTTGCACACAACTCAGGTAAGGCTTTATGTGGTATCTTGTGCAAAAATTTGATTCCACATCTTTAGGAAAGACTAACTGCAACAAAAATAGGGACAATATACTAGGCTGACTAGGGAAAAGGAGAACCTATTCTATTAGTGGGAAACAGAAGTTTGCTCTTTTTAATCTAGCAAAACAAAGGGCTGGAAAGGGCTGTCTGTTAATTCTGCAAGGGGAGTAATTACCTGTGAAGCAAAAAAAATACGTAAGGGAAAGGCCAGTGCAAGCAGAAGAACAAATGTTTGTGAACTGGCCATAAATACATTTAAGCTGAAAACATACGGCCAAGAGGGAAGTCCCTGGCCATGCACAGCGGTGAGATTCTGTGAAAACCTTGTGGTTTTCCCATGGAGATCAGAAGCTTGAGTGCTTGTATGGGAAGGACGGAAGGAAGTGTTTATTTTCTATCAGAAGAGATTGACTTCAAATTTCCAGTCTCATTCTCTGTCCCTACAAGCTCAAAAGTGACTTAGGAACTGAAGTCCCATATCCCCAAGTGACTTTGAGCACTAATGGGCGTTAAGTGTAACTGAGGGTGCCAAAGTTATTTCCGAGCCTTTAAAAAATGCCATATTATCAGTGGTTAAAATGATTTATACTATCAGAATGAGGAGCATCTCTCAAAAGACATTTTTAACGTCTGATTGCTGCAGAAGACTCAGTAGTACAATTCTCTTTCCCTGTAGCTGAGCTGGTTTTGGACCACACGAAAATAATCCGTCATCTTGAATACATCTATAAATATTTATGCTTGGGAATTCATTCCACAATGTGCGAGCTAAATTTATGGAAAAAACTTTGCTTACCTCCAAGAATGTATTATTTTATTTCAAATGTAACATTACCAAACTAGAACTGTAATTTGTGCTCAAAAAGACTAGTATTAGAGGCATTTTTTATGAAACAGCTTCTTGTTTCAGAGGTGAGGAATAATTAAAAGTGTTGGCTGCAAAGACACTAATTGTGAAATAATGTTCTGAGAAGTTTGGGAAGCTGAAGATGTTCAGGAAGTTTACTCTCACCAAATCTTGGGTCAAAAGGGTCACAGCAACCATTGGGAGGATCTTAGGTGGGTCTGTGGATTTGAACAAGTGTTTGAAATGTTCAAGTGTTGAAAAGAGTCTGAAGTACTGAGGAAGAGCCATGGGTTTGTGTCCATGATTGATTCAGTCCTGGGCAACTCATATGCAAAGCCTACACTAGAACACTGGACAATAGAAACAATGTGAATGATCTACCTGTAGGCCTAAGGTTACACAGCAACTTGCTGTACCAGCCACATCCTGGAGAGATAACCTGCAAATACCACCCCAGATGATTGGGGGGGGGGAAGTTCAAGTCAAAATCTGCCACTCATTTTTTTATCATTCATTATCACTTTTTATCAAAAATTCTTGCTTTGACTTAATATGTGGAAAAAAACACTGGTAAGGTAAGTTGGATTAGGCTCATCTTCAGAATTCATGATGGATAGTCTTACTGTGGAGAGCATCATAGGACTTCAGAGATATTTGGGAAAGCCATAATCTGTGCTCTGGAGAAGCTTATGGCATCCCTGTCCCTGCAACTAGCTTCCCTTGTTAGTCTTTTCTTGCAACATTACTGCTGAATAGCTGCTTTGAGACAGCTCTCTTAGATGCAAAAGCATGGTGGCTCTGCTAAGAATGATGTCTGCCTCCACAGCATGCCGACTCTACAAAGCCATACCTCTTGCAAAGACATATGGCTCTGCCCTCAAATGGACTAAATAAATACTGACTGGGAAAGGTAAAATGCTTGTTAAGGATGCAAAACCTGGTAAGCTCAGTTATGGGTTTGCAAGACCAAAACCAAAAGTTATTTGATCTAGTAGTTATTTTATCTAAACCCTCCACAAATCCAAAAATAAGATAAGTGGTTCCAGATAAATAAATGGTCTGCAGAACTAAAACTAGGGTTAGTTAGTCCCAGCATTATGCAACCCGCCAATAATGAAGTGATGAACAGTAATGAGTGGTTATAGTATTGGTCTGTTTTGGGTGGAAACAGACTCTTGCACTGCCCTCCTCCTCTGGAAAAAGAGTTCTTCCTGAGTTTTCCTCAGAATAGATGGCTTATTCTACATTGAAAATGTATTTTCAATATGATATTTTTCCAGTTCAAAGGCATTGCTAAAAACCTCATTTGTAAACAATATGGGTGTTTCCTCCAGACTGTGTTATTTTTGTATTGATGGCAGGCAAAAGAGAAATGACAATGCAAAGAAAATTAAACCGCCAAGGAGAAAAACATCAGAAGAATTTTCCTTTCCAGCTCCTTTTTTTTCCTGTTTTATTATACTCCCATTCAAAGAATCTTAAGGTCTGATTCCAAGCCCGTTAAAATGAATGGGAGTCTTTCCAGTGACCTCAATGGGTTTTGGATAAGGCTGTTACTGAAACCCTGTTGTCAACTGTGATAATATTATATGAAGTAATTGCAGTGTGTCTATAGTTTTATTACCTTTCAAAAGTGAATGATGTCATAAAAGATCCAGAATCTGAATCCACTGGAAGCAATTATTGTTATTTTTCAAGTTAGTTTCTCAAAGATAAAAAGCACTAAAAGCTGTGTTAAAACAAGATAAGGATACAAGAACAGAATAAAAGCCGTGCTGGGTCAGACCAGTCCTGACTCCAACGGAGCCAAAAGCAAGGTGCTTTGGGAAATGTATAAAAAACGGGCTTGCAAAAGCCTCTAACCTTCCTGTAAGCTTTCAGCCATTTGCAGATCAGAGACTTCCTGACATGGTTTTTGTGTATTTAGTAGTCCTAACTGGTTTGTCCTCAACAAGCTTGCCTAGTTTCTCCTGTAAACTTTTAACATCTGTGATATTTTGTGACAAGAATTTTCATGATTTAAGTTTCACATACACATACTGTGAGGAATCCTCCCTCTTTGTTTGTTTTGGTCTTGGCATCTACTAGCTTTCTTTGAAACTCCTAGTGTCAGGAGTGGATTTAAAAACATCAAGATAATGAATAGATTTTCCAAATACTTGAATCCTATTTTTATCAGTATACCCAGAAGACTATGTCTTAGTTTCATTGAAAGCCCATCTCAGTGTTCCAGGTAATGCAATTTTGTAAGATGAAACAAAGGTTCCTGTAATAGTAAACAAACCCTTTAATAAATGAAAGTGTTGATATAGAGGCAAAGCACATGTTAATAAAAATTGAATTAACAAAGCAGACACGTAATGATACAAATAAGAAGAGTGTAATACTTGACCTTCACTACACATGATGGAGTTAATTGCTTTTGAATGCAATTTCTGAGACTTACTATAGCTTTTCAGGGGCAAAGGTGAAGAATAATGCCAAGATAAAACAAAAGATCCAGTGTTTGGGTTCAGAAAAGTACGCAAAAGTCTGATGTTTATCTGCAGTTCATCTGGACCTCTTGGGTCTGCATAATACAGGTGGGAATCCCTGGAGAAAAAGGATTTCTTGTAAAATTTTGACAGTTCCATTGTTTGCTTTTTTTTCCATTAAATGCCACCTAAGCTTTCTGATGCTATTTCCTTTCCAGCTGTTAAGAAGAAATTAGGTCACAATATCTTTTAAAGCATAATAAATACGCTTAGTTTAATTTTTGTCTTTTTAAGTCAATTAGTATTTGAAATGAGAGATACCCATATTTCTGCAGGAACTGATTTATCCCACCCCTCCTGGAGACAAAATCCATGGGAACTTGGTCAAAAATAAAACCACTTAGGGCATTTTCTCTAGCTGTCAGGTGTTCACAATCTTGTCTCTGAAAGTTCATTTCATTACTGGGGTTGATCTACCTCAATGCAAAGAGCCAGCAGAAATATCACATATCTCCTACTTCGAGGGCTTGGAAACTGCAGCTAAGTTATTGTTCATCCAGGTCCTCCAAACAGTGTTGAATTGCATTCTTAATAAAAAGCTAATAGAGAAGCTTGCATTTAATTTTGAATTTAGTATATTAATTGTTTCATACATAGTATAATGATAGCGTGTCTAAATCCTGCCATCAGCACCTTCTGGAGGAAGGGCAGAAATGTGATGTAGTTCATACCAGATTCAGTGTATATGACTTCTCTCTAATAAATTAATTATATTGTTCCTCGTGAGCCACTTGAGAAAATTGTGTCATCTCAGAGGCTGGATAAATGAAGCAGGTAGGCAGACGGACCTTTTGTTTAGGGCTGGTTTATTAGTTGAAAGGTGATTGCGCGTCTTTAACCTGGCAAGTTACTCACTGCAGCTAGATTTTTGCAACTTGAAAAAGCTAGAAATTTCTACTTTCAGTGTATACTGTTGAACCTTCATCATGGAACAGTTAACTTTATCACAAAGTTTTCTGTGTTGCAGTACAGCCTTCTAAACTAAAATATTTTGGTAGTTTACTTTTTTAATTTTCTTTAGGCTGTCCAAGGGAAATCACAAGTGCCTGAACTAGGACTATGTCTTACCTCTTTTTAATTTCTTCTACCTATAAGTTGTAAAAGGCTCTGGCTGACAAGAAAAGAGACTCAAGTCAAAAGCCATGATGCCTAATGCAAATTTGTAATTTGCTATTTTATGGATCCAGGGTTTAAAAGGGAAATCCTGACTTGCATTTTCAGAAGCACACCTGGTTTATAAACCTAAGAATCTAGATCTTGTCATAAGCTCATCACAATTCACCCAACACAGAGCTTTTACAGAACTGAACAAATACAGATCCAGAAGGCTGTAGTTGCCTTGAGTTAGACAAAGGAAGGTAGCGGTATCTCTTGCGCTATCCTGCTTTCTGTAGTCCAAGTACTGAACTTGTTCTAATTTGCCAAGTTTTTGAGATGTCTTTAGCAATCTGGAGTATCCTAGATTGTGACTAGTATCCTAGTCACAATGCTCAAATTCCTCATTTTCTGCTTAAAAAAATGAATGGCTTTCAAATAAATTTTAAAATTTTTGAGTTAGCTCCCTTCTAGCTGTATACACCATAAAAGTAAACATCAAGGAAGGACTCTTACTCTGTAAAAGCAGAGTAGATCATTTCCAGCTTTTATCATTTTCAGACCATCTGTCTGCAATTCATTCACTGGCCTAATGCTCCCCATAAGTATTTTTTCTAACCAAAGAAAAAAATCTATTTTCTTAAAAGTTTGGTATATTCTGATGAGATGGAGCACACTAATTGAGTAAAAAATTAAGATTATGTTGCTGTCCCTCATTTGATTTGCTCTTTTCCTTTTACTCATTTCAGATGGTAATTGCTGGTTTTTTTAAAAGAAAACAAACTTGAATAATGAGTAATATGCCATTTATATCATGTGCTTGCATTTGGGGAAAGAGTTGGGGATGGCCTTTCTTGTTTTCTCAACTGGTGTGGGGAACACCTAAAAATTTTTAATTTTTTTTACAAGAGGCAACTCTTGTTGTTCACTAGAAAAAGAGATGGGCCATCTTTGTGAAAATACTAGGAAATAAATGCAGGATCATGTTGTTTTGAAAGTAGTATAGTATGTATACTCAGGAAGGCAAAGACTTTCAGGGAAGAAGTTTATATATTGATAAAAATGAGAAATGGACTAGATGACCCAAGAACTATTCAGTCTTCTGAAGTATAATGCCTATTCCTTATATACTAGTATTTTATCTGATACAAGTCTAAGTATATAAAATGATGGTTTTGTATCATACCGACCATGTGACACAAGCTTGTTTCGAGATTTTTTTTTCTTCTGATCTAAAACTTGTCCATATGTATTTTCATCCAGTTATAAGTAATTGTGCCTCCTTTCATGATGATCATGCATGTTTCCTTTGTGTCTGTGCCTTTCACATATATGTACACAGTTACTGGATTGCTTAGCTGGTCTGTCTAATTGCAGATCAACACAAAGAACAGACAAAAGTCAATATGAAAAGAAAGTTATTTTGGATTACAAAGCAAAGAATGTAAAAATTAAGACATTTCAGATTTATACTTAGCCATGCAATCTTTTCAACTATGTAAAACAAATAATCTAATGTAGGAAATCTAAAATCATTTATCTTGAAAAGACTCGAGAGAGAAAGCATAAACATGAGATAGAAATCAAATGTACTAGACCAATGTTATCTGAACTTCTGCCCACCCTGCTTACCACAATGCTCTGCACGTTGTATACACACACCATTTACTTCTAAAGATGGTCTCTATTAGAGGAAAATGCTTGTAAATTAGAGCTGAATGCTGATTTACATGGAGGCTAATAAGAAATGGGAAGGACCACAGCCTTTTGTGACTTATACAGGCTGCATGCCAATAAAGGGGTGGACATGACACAGCTACATGCATGTATATCATTCTTTTCACTTCATCTGATAGGAGTGCCACATGCCACGAAATAGCTTCTTGCTGCTTATCTGCTTCCTATTTTCTTGTTTTCTCTTCCACACCACATTTGAGAATAACGAAAATAGGAAACATTATTAACTTGGTTTGCTTGTTTTGGGATGTCTTGGTGATTCTATGAGGGATGTAATTAGAGCTGATGAGGAAATTATTCTTTTTTTTTAAAAAAAAAAAAGCTTATTGGAATATTTCTTCAGGTTTGGGGGCCTTTTTGGTTTTAGACCTAAACAAAAACACTACCTATCCACTGTTGTTCAAATCACATCCCAAGTTAGAAAACCTTAAAGGCATGTTTTTTCTGGTACATTCTTTGAAAGGTGATAAGTGTCTGCAGGTTTACTAACTAGAAAGTAGACTGCATAGTCAATTATTTCATTTTAAGCAGAGATGAATACATAGACAAACTTGAGCCTCAGCCACTTATATTTTAAGAGGTTTCCGTGGCTGTGAACTAATGAATGATGAACAGCACACATATATGAGCCAAGCTGTGTCTTTTATTTTCTGTCCCCACACAGTGTCCTTGAACAATCTTTGAATATTCTCTCCTTATGGTATTTATTCCTGCAGGTTCTCTGATGAAACACTTCTCCTTTCTAATGCCTGCACAGAGCTGCCAAGGGTCCATGATCTTTTTAATATTCTAGGTGGTCTGTAGAGGAGAAGGAAAGCAAGAAGAGTACTCTTGCCAGCATTGCTTTTCGCTAAAGTCTTCCTCTAAGGTTGTGGTGCATACAGTGCAAGTTACTTAACGCTTGGGAGGAAATTATTCTTTTTTTTTTTAAAAAAAAAAAAAAAAAAGCTTATTGGAATATTTCTTCAGGTTTGGGGGCCTTTTTGGTTTTAGACCTAAACAAAAACACTACCTATCCACTGTTGTTCAAATCACATCCCAAGTTAGAAAACCTTAAAGGCATGTTTTTTCTGGTACATTCTTTGAAAGGTGATAAGTGTCTGCAGGTTTACTAACTAGAAAGTAGACTGCATAGTCAATTATTTCATTTTAAGCAGAGATGAATACATAGACAAACTTGAGCCTCAGCCACTTATATTTTAAGAGGTTTCCGTGGCTGTGAACTAATGAATGATGAACAGCACACATATATGAGCCAAGCTGTGTCTTTTATTTTCTGTCCCCACACAGTGTCCTTGAACAATCTTTGAATATTCTCTCCTTATGGTATTTATTCCTGCAGGTTCTCTGATGAAACACTTCTCCTTTCTAATGCCTGCACAGAGCTGCCAAGGGTCCATGATCTTTTTAATATTCTAGGTGGTCTGTAGAGGAGAAGGAAAGCAAGAAGAGTACTCTTGCCAGCATTGCTTTTCGCTAAAGTCTTCCTCTAAGGTTGTGGTGCATACAGTGCAAGTTACCTTGAGATGAACTTTGGTGCAAATATATCACTAAACATATCACATTAGCAAACGTATACACTGCTAATGGTAGTGGTAAAGCAAGTACCATTCATTGAGAAATGCAAGAATCTGAGTTCCCTGCAGAATGCGCACACATACAGGCAGTTACAGTGGATGCTGATGCACTGTAAATTCACATCTCAGCCTGCCTTCCAGTAAGCCCTTCACGTTATGCTCATGCCCTAAGCAAAATGGACTTAAATAGCTTTAAAAACCAAAGCTCAACCACTCATAAAAGTTCCATAATTTATGGAACAAACAAGGAGTAATTACTCCAGCCCAGTATTGGAAATATAGTTTAATAGAGAAAAATGTGTCCAAGTTCCATTGACATAGGCTTCTAGGTTACTTTAATATCGGAGTGTGGTTTTTTTCTTGTGAATATTTTCTCCCAGCTCAGAATATATGTGTTTTTGTGCTTCATTCCCTGTGAAATAACACCCCCAAACTATGGCATTCCTTTGTGATTGGCCACGTAAACACAAAGACTAGACCCCACTTTACACAGTTTTCAATCTTGGCTCCCAATCCCACCATTTGCAGTATGCAAGTGAAACAAATTGCACAACTGGGCTTTAATAACCAGGTCTCATGAAGTCTAGGAGGGAAAATGAGGATGGAGATGCAAGGGCTTTTCCCAGTGTCACTCATTTGCAGAGAGGAGATAGATCTCTGCCACTTCAGCCCTTGAACCCCAGGGTAGTGCTGCCTCCTACATCTACAACCTCAGTTGAAAATTGTTCTGGTTTCTTTATGTGTAGGAAGTGTACATTGCTCATGTCAATGATATTCAAAATGGGGGGTATGCCTAGGAAGCATGCCTATTCCATCTAACTACATGCAGTTAATTGAGATAATTAAACAAGGAATCAAGTTACCTCAGACACTATCTATAGTCCTTCACGTCTACAGACTACCTCTACCAAAGTCCAGGTTGCCCTTCAGACTAACTTAATCTTGTCAGTTAGACAAACTAATTCCCTTCTCTCCAACTACCCTCTTTCACTTCTGTACGCCATGAAGAAAATCTTTCTTATTATGTTCATGTTATTTATACTACCCTACTATTACCAGCTTCTTTTTTGCTTTAAGTACCATAGGTATAATTCTTAGTTTGAGTTTATTCTCCACCTAATGAATGTCCCATTTTTATTCTTCTTTATTTAGAAAAAGGGGTAGACAAAGGATACTGTACTGTAGGAGCCAGACTGATCCGGCTAGAGGATAAGGTAAGTGCATGAAAGCTTTTTTTTTTTTCCTGAGTAATGATATCTGATCTACAGACGCGCAAGATAGTATCTTGGCATGATTTACTTTAGAATTACAGGGCACCATAATAAAGAATAATATCCTAATTTTTGTAAGGGAGTTGATGAAGTATCGTGTGCATGTTGTTCAGCATTAACCATTTACCTGCCACACAGATTTGGTGCTTGATTTTAAAAGGGACTACTTTCATGTTGAAGCCAAATCACACATCTTGTAGATAAGTACTGTGAACTGACAAGGTGTTTGTCATACAAGAATTAGTGAGTTAAACAGAAAGGCGAGTATCAGGAGTCTTTGTAAATAGCAACGGTTGATATCTCAGTTAATAATCTTGAGGTTCTTTAATGTTTACTGCATTTTTACCCTGTGCAGTTATCTTTGCATCAATTCTGCCCCTCCCCCAGTGTCTTCTCTCCAAGAATATGTTCATCTTTGTTATTAATTAGAGTTACTTAGAAGTATGCCTAAAGGCCAGGGCTCAGTGAGGCTCTATTGGTTTATACCTATTCCAAACATCCTCAAGAGCTTTTCCCACTCAAGTGATAACAAAAATACGAGTTTGCTTAAAACTAGGAATCTATTTCTCTAATAGTTTTCTGGTCAGCTCTCTTACCTACCCCTAAAAACTGGTATCCCTAGAACAGTGTGCTTCCTGTGGACAGTAGCAGTGCAGTAGCTTTGGTATGTGGTATGATGTAACAGCTGAGACAAAAGTCCGTTTGAATTTAACATATCCATTGCCTGTTTGTATCCTTGTCTTACTCAAATTTGTCATGCAAATTTTCTTTTCACTTTTTTCTGGGGAAGTGAGGCGAGAAGGAAAGAGGAAGGAAACTTTTCATTATTCTTAAGAAAAACTGTGCATCTTGCCAAAAAGCAGAAATTGAAATTAAACAAATACAATTCCTCCCTCTCTTGCCTAATATCTAATGATCATTGCTATGACAACATTGGAAATACATGATGCTGCAATGTCAAAGGACAGATTTTTCTTTAACTTTTAGCTTTATTGGGCAGTGTCAGAGAATCAGCTTCACATATAAAGACAAATTATCTGAGTTAACGTTTAAAGTGAATTGGTCCCTTGTGCAGACACACTCATTCAAAGTGAAAATAGCTTTCGTTCAGATTACCTTAATTCACTTCAAAAGAGGTATATTGGTCTCTAGCCTCTGTATATTCTGTAAATTCACACCACTAGTTCAGTCAGATTTCTTGAATATGCATATATAAAGAAACCCACAATACAGATTTGAAAATTTAGCAATAAAAATATCTGTGTTAACAGTTATAATACTTTGTGTGAGAAATATTGCTAGTATTGTAAGTACTTCTGGAAGCAGTTGTTCATGGTCTCCTGACTGCTCCATATTTATGAAGAATATGAGGTCAGAAAGTTATTAATGTGTCTGGCATTGGTCCAGCTTTAGCACAATATGCTGTAGATTTGATAACTTTTTATTTCAAAGCCTTAATTAGAGTACTGCAGAGGTGTCTTGGTGTTGGAAGAGGAACATTACGGAAGATGCCAGTGTATGCTGTAAATGCTGCAGTGAATGATCTCTGTTGCAGGTATCTGCTCATGCTCTACCTTTACAGCTTAAACCTGCTAGAAAACTGAACTCTAGCTGATTCAAAAAGGTTATCATTTTCATCAATACTGCCTTGATGTAAATGCTTAGAGATGATGAAGCCACGTGGTTTCGCCTTCTCATGTTAAATGTCTATTGTAAGCATGTGGTAACCAATCTGTAGCAGGGGTTCGCAACAATGTTCTCGGAACAAGTCATGCAAGTTAAGAAAACCCCAATGGTATAGCCATCTTAACTTCCTTTAAGCATGATCTAAATATAGTTGGTGCAAGCTAAAGCCATTAGTGTGGGCAAGACCTAGCTGCTATTTTGTTTGAAGAATTAACCTGTAGTGCTTTAACTGGCCGCATATTGTATGGGAACTGGTGATTTCTATCTCTCTACTTATTGTTCTGGAGAAAACAAATAGAAGGGAATAAAAATATGTCAAGATATTTTCATAAGATGACTCTATAAAAGACATTCAATCACTGTAGCTTCCTTTTGGTTCTCAGACAAAACTATAAATGTAAAATAAAACGCCAGAGTCTGATGGAACCCAGGGCATTTGTTCTTTCAGTACAAATTAACCTTCTTTTAGGTGTACAGGGCTTCATTCTCATATTCCTGCTAAGAAAGTAGACACAGTGCACAAAAAGGGCAAACATTTGTTGTGTTGGTTTGTTCGGGGCTTTGGTGGTGTGGGTTTGGTTTGGCTTTTTTGTATTTGCATCTTTTTGGCACATTAGGCTAAAATACATTTGTTTACATAGTGAAAACAAAGTTAAGCTTCCCAGATATCTCTATTTTAATAGGACAATAGAAATGACCGCATCCTGCTGTCAAACAGCTTCCCCTAAACTATTTTCCCATGTCTCATGGGCTCTCCTGCTTTAATAGTTCACTGTGTAGTAGCTGCTATGTGCCCAAGTGTGAAACAATATTGGAGTCAGGAAGGACAAGCTGGGTTTCAACCTCTGAGGAGAATAAAAGAAGCAAGGGCATGTCTGACATCAGGCTCCAGCTGGTGGTGAAAAATGATCTCCCCCTTGGAACTAGAAAACCTTCGGGATCAGCCTCTTCCCCCTGGAGAAATTATTTTAACATTCAGTCACCCAGTATAGTCATGGCAGCTTCCCAACTGAGTGACGCATCTGATAAAATGACACATTTTTGGGCAAAGGCCAGTTGGTGTAGACTGATAAAAATGCAGTGCGGATTTGAACATTTCATCTGCTTAAAAATCTGTATCAATAAGCTATTAGTACACCTCTAGCCCAGACTGATCTTTCTCACCAGCATTTTCCAGTTCATTTGTTTTAGTTGTTTCTCCAAAAGGGAATCGGAATGTAATTCACCCATTCAGAGCTGTTGCGTTGTTCTGCATAAAGCCATAATTACTCTTTTCATAAATTTTGAGAGAGAGAGAAGTGTACATTTCTGATGGTTAAGATGAACTTCATTCCCTTGAGAGGTTTGCTACTATTTGAGTTAAAATGGAGGATTTGCTGTGTAGAAGGGCATAGGCATAGATCTCTGAAGTGGTTGCTTAGTGATAGATAAAAGCTTTGAGGCAAAAATGTTTCAAAGATTCAAAGATAACAGCCTTCCATTCATGTGGCATGAGCAGCGTTGGCTGCAGCCTCTCTTTTGTGACCATCCGGGCTCCGTATGTAAGTTTAAGGCAACAAGGAAGAGGTAAGAACAAGTTTGTGTAGGATGAAGCACCATGCGAGTCTAGCATAAAGCAGAGTTGAAATACACTTCTGTCACTTTGCTTTTAAGCATTGCAAAGCTGACTCAAAAGGGATAAAATGCATGGTGGTAGTTTCCAGACAATATGTAAAACCCTTTTTGGCAACATCAGTGCTGTGTAAGGCTCTACTCCTTTCATTAACATGGCATGTTGCATAGTGCAAGTTTACCCATAACACTTTTCAACCTGTTTTTGCCTGAGTAGGGTATAAAAATCTTATTTTGTTGTGGTCAGTGTAATAACCTGGTGTGGTTCTTTTCATAAAAACACTGAGATGTTTAGAGAAAGAATGGGGCTTCTTTCCCAACACATGATGTGTGCCATTTGGCCGACCCTTTCTTTAGTTCGATGGCAGGGTTTAATTTTAAATTGCGGTATGTAGCCATTGACGGATTCTTTTGAAATGTATTAAGAGGGAGATTGGCTCCAAGATGATGTTCTAGAGCTGGCGTTAGTTTCTTTTCAAAATTGTAAACTAATGCTCCTTTATGATGAAATGAGTATTCTTTCTTTTTCGTTTCTTTCAAAATTAGAAACAAAAATCGTGGTGTGCTATGTCAAACTGCACGGCAACCTATAAATAAAAACAGGAGAGAAAAGAATCTACAAATGAAAGGTTAGAAGGGACAGCTGTGTTGTCTTTGAAAAAGAAATCTATTAGGTATTTTTATAATTATGTGGCAGTCTTCTTTATGTGGTATTCACAGTTATGATTTACGTCCATATTACCATAACTATTTCCATACTTATAGACAACATGTGATAATGCTGGGAGCCAAAAGCAACCATTTGGTAGCATTTAGAAAATGCAGAAACACTAAGAGAAAACAGGGCAGTAAAGCAGAACCCTTCTGAGCTTTATCCATCTGACTAATGGGAGCCAGAACAAAAGTGTCGTCCAACATAAACAAATGTAGAGGTTGGATTGTGGTGGTAAACTCTCTCTTTACCAATTTAAATACTCGTTTTAAAGTTGGGAGCTAAAAAGATGGGCTCAGACAAGAGTGGTATTTCCCTACCATCCTATTCCTCCTGGATAACAATGGAGAGATGGATGTTAGTGAATCTGACTCCTGCTGTGATTACATCAGGAGTCATTAAATAGTAAATTATTTATTATGACAGTGCCTGCAAGCACCGCCATAGTGAAGGCCCTGTCAGAATTTCCATTATAAACCCCTAATTTGTGGGTGGGGTGATGGGCATAACTGAACTGCATTTAAAAAAAAACAAGGGAAAAAGCTGAAAATTGGTGCACAATGAGTCAGTTGCAAAATGAGCGTGCTACATTTTTGAGGTTTCAAGAATATGTCTGAAATAAACCCAACAAATGCATTTGTTAACAAAAACATATTTTGGCACTAAGGTGTTTGTGGGTTGTTTGCCCCCAGTTCCTTAAAGATTGAGTCATTCCATAATATAAAGCTTTTCAGAAGGCTTTTTGCAAATGCGCGTTATGTGGATTTTCTTAGCTACTAGAACAGGCTGATAGTTCTTGAAAGTAGCTATCTGAGTTGCACTGCCATTCCTTCTTCTAAACAGAACATACATTTCATCCTGGCCCTCTGTGTTTTGCAAACATGCATGAACACAAATGTGTGTGAGTCAATAATTAACATAGCTAATGTGACTTGCAGTTACTAGTATATCTCGTGAAGGAGGTGTATTGCTTGTTGTACGTGTCCTTGGAGCATGCCTGTTCAGTTCAAGGAGATGGACAGGAGGTTCACAGGGAGAGATGCTATGAATGTGTATTTGGAATGGAATGCCAGTAAACACAGTCGAAGCCTGATCTCATTTACTCCAGAGCAGTCCAGCACAAATCCATTGATTCTGCACCGTATCTATGAAGTCATTAGATTTTTATTTTTAAGCTGTTGCCTAATTAAAAAACAAATGCCTGATGCTTCAAGCCAAATTGCGCTTCCATTTATGCCAGTGGAGTTACTCAGGATTTACACAGGTGTAAATTGCAGCAAATTTCTTACATGGCTTTAAACAAGATTCCAGCTCATGTCTTCACATCCTGCTCAACAGGAGCGAATTGACAGAGATGAGGTGAAAGCAGAAATGGGGACTCAAAAAGTTCAGAATTAGTCTGAGTGAAATTATGTTTTTCATCTATTATGTCTAAGTGAATCTTTGGGGTATGCTGGGGATTTAAGGTACCATAGAACTGAAGTTGTGCATGCGTTCTTGTACCGAAACATCAAGATGGGGTTTTAATCTGAAAACCAAGTAATGCTAATTTAACAGCTTAGATCTCAGCCGCACAGCTTTTCTGCTTTGCTAGCTGACTTCTCAATGCAGAGAGGAACTATCACAGCTTGGACTTATTTTGACTGTCTGGGATGGTTCTAAGCTTCTCAGATAAACCTTGTTTAATACGGTTGAGAGGGAAAGGCTGGTTTTGAGCTGCCTGGTTTTGATGGGAATGTCTGAAGGATCAGACAAAAATAAGAGTTAACTGATACGCCTTTCAAGCAAAAGGAACGAAGAGATAGATCATATATTCTGAAGCGTATCTGAAAGAATCCTGCTTGAATTCTTCCCTTATGGTTCTTGTTATGGAGCCTTATCATATGTGGTACTTGGTAGCACCCTCCATTTATTAAGGTTGTACACCACTTTCCATTACAGAGCTCTATTTTCAGTTGCTTACATCTTTGCCAAACTTTAGCCATCTGGGCTGAAATTCTCCAAGGCAGATGTCTGCCTCAGGCTGAGATTTTTTGGAAAATTTATATGTCAGTGTGGGTCATCCTTTCTATATCACAGTAACCTGACCCACTGTGAAGATTCTCCCAAAAGTAAACATAAAAATGTTGATGGAAAACACTTGAGCTTCTTCTAAATTTAAGCAAGAAAATTGGACAGAAATGGAATATTATCTGCCAGTCTTGAGACCCAGAGGCCTGATCCAAAACATAGTGAACTCAGCAGGAGGCTTTCACATGGATCAGGCCCTGATTTTTAACGGGTGAGGGAGCAAAGAGTTTTGCATAGTGAACGTTTGCCAGGACGCAATTCACCACCATAAATCAAACGTTAAATAATTCCAAAGCCCAATAAATGAGCATGCAGATGGCAGTGTCTGCTCCCCAGTGATTGCACTGACTGTTGATTAGTATCCAGCTTGAATAGTTTGATCTCATTTATAGCAGTCTCAAGGATTGCTGTGATTAGGCAATTGGTGCAATCTAGTTGCTCTTCTGCTCTCTTGGCTGAAACTCTTCTGGTGGAACCAAAACCACCCGGCAAACACTGCCCATGACACCTTGGAGCATGCTGGGGCCGGGGGAGGCAGGGGCTCACAGCCATATGCTGCATAGCAGCCTGAAATCAGTTTGCAGCTACCTTACATTTAATAAGAAACAAGGAGAGTCGCTTGCAGAAGATGTACTACCCTGCACTAATGCTCCTTGAGGAGAGCACACAGATTAACTGTGAATAACAAGGAAGATAGAAGCAGTAAAGTGATTTAGGGCTGCTGGTAAATAACGGAGCCTTTGGGGAAGGGAATCTTTCACAGGCTGTTACGATGTTGGAAATCTAATCCATATTGATGCGCCCGGGCTGTTTAACCTGCACGGAAAAGGTCCTGGAAATAGCAGTGTTGACCACAAAGGCTGTGGTTGAGGGAGCCTGTCCGTCGCTTCCTGTTCTCCACCAAAACCTTCTAAGCATTACAAATGGTTTTAACCGAAATTGAGAAGGGGGTCATGAGCTTAGAGATGTTGATTTCCTGTAAGTTTTAGAGAAAATAAGTGCCTGGGTAGAGGACAGACACTCTGTTAATCCCCCTGCTCCCAGAAGAAAAGACTGCAGTGTGAGCATGGCTCTTCTCAGGTGCCAGAGAGTCCAGCCACAAATGTATAGGAAACAAAGCTCTGTTAGTTCTGTTGCTTATGAAGCAATGAAGCAATTTATTTACTGTTGCTGGGTGAAAAAATATATTTTTACCTTAAGAGTATTTTGGAGATCTTGACAATTTTTTTTTTGATAAAAAGTCAAATCCTCCCACAAAGAGCTTTGACCTGAACCTCCAAAGAATAACAGAAATCAGATCGGCTATAAGTATTTTGTTTCTACCTTTCCTAATTTTTAATAGGTTATTCTAAATTAACATAAAGTTCTAAATGATCAGTCATCCTGGTCCCCAAAACAAAATGCTTTCATTTAGAAATGTGAAAATGGAGTATTTCAACAATTCTTCTATTCTGTTCAAATAATTAAAAAAAAAAAAAAAGAAATTCATTAAACCTGTCTTTTCTTATGAACAGCTTTTTAAAAATTGTTATTTTCTGATGGAAATAAATTTCATTTGAACAGTTTTTATGACCTCCAATTGTTGCCGATTCTAACCAATTTAATTTAAAAACCTATTTTCAAAAATAGATTTTGTAGCTGTTTTTAGTTGGTTATGGCTGTATGCTGCAAGTGCTGCCCTCCCTACAGACAAGTTGAGAATTTTCCTTTGGAATGTTTCTCCATCTGAAAATGACAATTTGTTTCCAATGGAACATTTTTTGAAAAGGTGTCACATTCTATGGAACTGTATTTTAGGTCATATACTGAAAGAAAGTATTTCCAATTTTCTACTTCAGAGCGACTTTCTGAAAATCAGAATTGGGGTGAAATACTCTTGATTTTTCTGAGTGTTTTGGTTGAACTGATTTATTTCTAATTCATTTGTTTAAAATTGTTGTTATTTCATTCTGTTTCTGAATGAAAGACATTCCAGCGTCATGAAGAATTCACAGAGAACACAGAAATTTTCCTATAGGAAAAAGAGTAATTTTCCTCTAGTACTCCTTACTTCAGAATTACTGTGATTATTTCACCTACCACATTTTTCAGATCAGTAATTTAAAGGGCAGTTTTAATATTATTTGAATGCCGTGTAATATTGACCTCTAATTACTCTTGATCAGGGAAAGTACACTGGAAAACCCCAGATTTATATGATTCAGATAGTTACCGGACTAGCACTTGGATTTATATTTCATGCAAGAACTGCGATGCTGAGTCAGAGCAAACATCTGTTTAGTCCTGGAGCTATCCTGTTGCAGCTGATGGCCAGTATCGGATGTTAAGGGATGGACTAGAAGAATAGATTGAGTCTAAATTATTGGATTATATATAATAAGCAGTATGAAGAATACTGCTGTACAAGGCGAGTTACAGGATGACACAGCTCTGTAAAAGAAAAAAAAAATATGAAAAAACCCACCAAGATACACTGGAGTACTGTGGAGACCTGCCCTGACATGTTGGCTGTATCTAAGGAAGAAAATTTTCACTCAACAGTAAATTCATATAAAGGACTTCATATAAAGGCTTATGAGGTAAGGGAGAGAGATATAAAATGTCAAGAAACTGAGAAACTCTTTTCTCCCTATATTTACCACCAGGTTGTTATTTGCAACACATAGCTTTGAATTATATGTAGCAGGAAAATAGTGAGCAGATCAGTAATACATACTCACTTCTACAACGTAATTACTTTTCCTACTAGTAAATAATGTTGATAAATTATATTCATATTTTTCTTGTTTAGAAGTTTGATTGTGATTTCAGTGCTGTGTTCTGCGGTGTTTTAGTAAAATACACGTTATTCCATGTGTCTGTTACACACTGCAGTCCTTTGAGACCAGGAGAAGGGGACTGGGTTCTGAGTCTGAGGAGGTGAGGTGGTGTAGGGTACCTCAGATCTCTTCTGATCGTGCCGGTACAGTGCTTAGTTTATTACAAGCTTGATCCTCGAGTGCGTTTTTATGCAATGTCAGAATACAATTAAATAATACTAAATCACTAAGCAGTTTATCTAGGGATTTATTCATGGTCTTGTAATTGAAGAACTGCTTTTTTCATTGTCTGCAAGCGTTTCTCTGCAGGTTAAAACGGCTTTGTGTAGAACAGTTATGACTGTGAATGCACTGAAAGCAAGGAAGCACGGTCTGTTGTCTCACGCACGGAGCTCCAGCTTCAGAAACCCAGGGTGCTCTGCCAGAGAACCTCAGCGCAAATGCAAACAAAACACAGTCTCCCCCTCTATAAAACAATACTTTGCTACTTCAGTTACTGTGAGGTACTCGGATACTATCGTACAGAGAGACATATAAATACCTTATCTAGAAGTATATCGCTCAGCATCTAGAGGTATTCCTCACAGTCTCAAATACTGCTTTCTTAAGAGTCCAATGCCCTTCTGTGGACTAAGCAATCCTAAACATCTCTCCTTTAATCTTTCTGTGAACTTAAAACGCCTGTCTCTGCCCGTGAAGTAAACTATCTGCTGTCTCATCAGGCCATAGCCAGTGTTTTCAATTCTGTGGTTGTGGTGCCATAAAATATCTTCTGATCCCAGGATAATTCAGCTTGGAGGGGACCTCAGGAGGTTGTTTACTCACTGCAGCACCCCACCATCTCTACTGTGCATCTAGCACACTTCTCTAGTAGTTTTGTGTAGCATGTAGATGAAGGAATATTCGCTAAAAATGTGCTGGCAGGCTTTGCTCATGTTTAAGGGGCATCATTAAGTACCGAATTGGCAGGTCTGGGTTTGTTTCTGAGACCTGCAGCCCACAGTTAAAATGGACATATGGAACATGGCAGTGCCTTGGGCCTCAGTGTTTTCAAAACCTGACAACTAGAAGTACTGAAAATTCTGTCATATTTTCTCCTCTGAAAATTGCTAACAAAAATAGGAGGCTATAACTGACATAAAAAGGACTTTTTTTCAAGAGGTGAAGCATACAGCAATGGCATGTAAAGCAAGTTTAACAGGTATGGAAAGCAGCCAAAACAGTGTCATTTAAAATGTGGGCTAGTACAGGGCCATGCTGTCTGCTGCCAGGTCAGGTTAAATGTCTGATCAGATCTCCATCTGGACTCAGGATCTAGCTCTTACAGCTTCCCTGCCTCTTCAGGAGTAGAAAGTGCAGGCCATCAGCTCTGCGATAATATCACAAGTCTCCTACTACTCTGCATGTTTCTTAAGGCTTTGGTACCTGGAGACATGCAATTATGTGAGAATTCTTAAAATTGCTCGCTTCTAGCCCTCGCTGTGGAGATACACATGAAAAGCAGGAATCCTGAAGCCGCAAAACGCAGAAGAGAAATAGGATGAACATAAAATATATAGTGTGTATTTAAAATGTCAGGCTTTTTAAGACAGTATAGTCGTACTGATTGTAAATAGCTGTAGCAGACACTGATACATATTGCTACACACTGTCCGGGGAGGCAGAAAAGCCAGCTGAAAGGCCAAGTAAATATTCAAAACTGGAGCACCCTGGCCTCTCTGCCACCGTAAGTACATTGCCAGCTGCACTGCAGTTAGGAAGTTTAACATGAGTTCAGGTATCTCCCAAGCAGCAGGCACTGCCATGAGGACATACCCTAGGAGGCAGCAGAAGCCCATGTTCTTTCGCAGCAACTCAAAACACATCAACCGTCTCTAAATTTCCTACTCTGCTTTCCCATGAGCTGCCTATTAATGTTAGTTTTGTTACTGACTTTCAAGGTGCTTAGCGGCCACAGCCTTTACATGCTTTGCACAACTTGTCGTTGTATGTATCTGGAGAGTTTCTAAAGCCACAAGCAGCAAGTCTTTTTGCCTGTGAAAGGCTAAGCCTGTAACCTATAACAAGATTGAGTGGGTGCCATGCAAAGAGCGTTAACATCTTTGTGCAGTGTTCAGTTTGCCCCAGTATTTGCAATCAAACAAGATATAGCTGCTTTCTCTGCTCTTGTTTCAAAAATCTGTAGTACCATAGAAGGAGGATGGTCCTTGATGAGTACCCAGAAACTGAAGCACAGCAGTCTTTTCTCAGCACCACCACACATACCTTAAATTAGTCTGTGCAAGCCACTTAGAAACCATTTTTTGAAGGGCAGAAGGATTATATCCAAAGAGTATGCTCACCATAAAGCCAAATTTATGATTACCATATAAATGGGATATCCGTCTTCAGAAATGAGTGGCTAGGTAGACAAGACCACACTAATGCCCTGAGCATATTCATTTCTGGGCCACCTTTAGCTCTGATCTGTCCATTCACCCTCATCATTAAATTAATACAGTGGGCAACTGCCCCAGGGCAACAGCGTGTGTGCAGTGTGGGGGAAGGCAGCTGTGAGGCTGGGGAGATGGCTGGAAGATGAGGTCCAGGCAGGAACATGAGGTTGGGGAAATGGTACTTTGACAGGGAAGGATGGAGGTGAAACATGGAGTCACTCTTGCTGGATTTAGAAACTGCAAACAAATTAGATTTTCTTAGAGGATTTTGGAGCCTGACTTCCAAATCATGCTTCAGGCCAGATTTCATTTGAGCCTGGTCCTGTAGCCTTACAGGACTCTACCTTAGTCAAGCTTTTTTTGGTGTAGTTATTGTATATGTTAACTGGGTGTGCAGTTGTATGGATGTGTATACCTATATATAGCTCTGATTTATATTTTGTATTTTTGCATCTACATCTTTTTTTCTGGCTATCTTTTACATTTTAGGCATTTCAGCCTCCATTTTTTAGAGTCTAAAAAGCACTTTCAGCACTCCCTGAATGCTGAATATTTTTTTTGACTGGAGCTTTTGCTAGGTACTCTCAGCTCTCCTTTTTTAGCACATTCTGAACTCACTATCCAGAGGAAAAAAACAAAACAAAACAAAACAGTGTTTCCGATGTTGAAAGCAACATTTATTTTCAGCCCCAGCTACAGGGTAACTGTTACCGTAGGGATCACTGCAAGTGGGTTAGATCCTAGAGTCCCAATGAAGTTTTATCCTGAGTTGGGATTGCAGACATAGACTTCTGATCCTGTGGTAAAACATATCCGCTTGGGGGGTAAGATACTGAATGGTGACAGGAACTGCTGTAAAGCTAACACAACCTTAATACGTAGGGAATAGAGTACTCCATATGCTGCTGTGTGATTTCCTTCTTTGGCTTGGAAGGCAAAAATAAACTGCTTCTATTTGGAAGGTAATTTTCAATCCCCAAAATATCTTTTCTGCATTTACTTAATTTTGCTAGATGGTTGGGCAGGCTGACCATAGCTCAGGCTGACGGGAGTAACGGTTATGTCATTCAGCAGAAAACTCCCTTGTGTGAGCAGAATTTTGTTTATTTTTTTTTTTCTCCTCTCTCCTTCTCCTCCAAGGCTATACATACAGAGGGAGGTCACAAAACAGAAGTAAGCTGTAGCCAGCAAAGTTCAGATTTTGAAATAAAAAAACCCCTATGAATACTTATTAGAATTTCTTGTTAATGAGGTCATTTATGTCAGGGCAGGAAATGTACAAAATAGCACAGGATAGAAAAATCTAGACACTGTAAAACACACCAACAAATTTGGCGCACGCATTGCTCCCTTAATATGCCCCTAATGTAATCTATAGATCCCACAAGTGACCACATTCTGTTTATGTATGTAAAAACTCCTATATATATAACACTCATAAGAGTAGCGATTTTACTAGTGGGAAAAGATTATTGTGGTCTTTTTATATAGCATATAGGTTTACTTAGAATGAGTCCTCGTAGAAGAATGCAGAACCATGAAAACCTGTTAAAATGCCATGATTATATTAATTTCATATTTAAAGGAATACTTCACTTTAAGTTATGACTCCAAAATTACACTGCTCATTCATGATTTTTTTAATGTATAATTGGCTGCCTCCAAAAATGTCACAGTAGGAGGAAAAAAACGTTCATTTTCCTTGGCGTGTGTACTGTTGCTATTCCTGTGTTCATTTGGCTTGGCTTGGGTAATGAAATGCTGCAGTCTGAAATAACTTTTTATATGTTGACATGTGCATTTAACTAGAATAAGCAGGCAGAGTGGACCAAGTTGGATTCAGCAATGAACAAAATATATCTTGTATTGCACCTTTTAATATATCAGCCTACATTTATGATTCTTTTTCATTTCTTCATTGTAACGGCGTACATGCACCTCCTAGCTGCACACAGCCCCAGCACAAAGACATGAAAGATGCTAGGCAGCAAGTTAAGATTAATGGGGGGAGGAGGGGAGGGTAAGAAGAAAGGAAGGAAACTGAGAGACACGATTTTATCTCTTGAAGATAAAGTTGAGAGGGGATTACTATTGATCTGTTGAAATTTGTTTAGCCAAAAAAAGCCTGTTGTTTTCCAGAGCAAATAGATCTTTGCTCTTTTGTTGACTGTCCCTTGGTCTGGACTAGGGAGAGACCTCTCAAGTCTCACACATGTTGAGCTGGACTCTTGAAACCTCACCTCATGTTCCCCCCTAGCCTGGCCTGAGTCTTGTCCATTTATGGGACTGTGTTGAGGCTTCTGCTGAGCTCCAGGTACCAGACTGGACCTGCCAGTCTGATCTCTAAATAACTGGCCACTGACATCTGTATTTGACATCAAGCAGCAGGAGAAAGGCCGTAGCCCTGCGCTGCAGGTGTGGGTATGCTGCTGCGTGGGACCATACTGGGCAGCACTGTCCCCCCCATGTCATACCTGCTCCCCATTTTGTCCCCAGCACATAGCTTGGCACGCAGGTCTCACCTGCCAGGAGGCACCTGCAGGTAGCCAGAACTCACCAGCGGCAGCTCTGAAATACGGATGGTGCTGGTGTTCAAAAGCATGTGGCTGGTGTCTTCCCATGGCCAGCGTCTGTGAGTGCTGGGTGTGGGGAGATGACAGCTTTGCTGCAAAGCCTTCCACTCTGGGCCTGCAGGTAGACGGCGCAGAATAGTTTACTGGTTCATTGCACATCTCCTCCTCAGCTGGGGCTTTCCTCCGAGCCCAGCTCAGAGGGTTGTCCCATAGTCTGATCTGTAGTTACATTACAGCGTCTAGACCTTAAGCAGAGAAAATCCTGAATGCTCACAGGGGTTTAGCACAAGTGCTTAAAGGCAAGGAGTCAAATAAGAAGAATCCCAGTGAAATTTTGTAGGCAGTCCCATGATTCTGAATGTCTCTTTTGCTGCCTTAGCCACTGTGGTCTCATGCTTTGCTTTGCTTTCTGCATTTTCACTGGTCATTATTTCTGGGGAGAAAAAATAATTTGCTGTACCCAGCTCCTTACACTCACATGGCACTGACAAATAACCACAGAAGAGCAGATAGCTGTGCAGTGTGAGAAGTGTGACTGGGAAGTGCACATTAAAGATCAGCAGTGGGTAGTTCTGTGCTTGTTTTGCAAACTAGGCAAAAGACACCTTATTCGGTTATAAACAGGAAACCTGGGCCAAGTTTGTAGACATTCATGCCCAGGGCCACTCCCTAGAGGAGCTAAGGCTTGATGTACTTGTTGAGATGAAAATCATGACACACCCCGTGATCGGCACATTGTTGGGACCTGCTCCTAACCACATCTCAGCAGGGCTTCCTAGTTTTTGTATGTTAAAATTTTGTGCACAAAGAACTAGGGGTCCGTAAAAAAAAAAAAAAAAAAAATCCAGGTCAAAAATGAAGCATAAAGGAATCTTAAAAACATGTTGTTTAAAGTCTACTGCACTGAAGTCTACTGCACCGGTCTAACAGCCTATGACAGAACTACCAAAGGGGCTAGAGTTTGTGGGCTTTTTGTATCATTGTGTCGGTCTTATGCCTCTGCAGCATTGTCACAATGGAGTTGGAATAAAGCAAACGTGATGTAAGAGGGAAAGAATAGAATTCAGCATCCACTTTACAGGTACTTTCTTTCTCGTCCAGCTTTCTTTAGATGTAATCTTTTAGGTATATATTATTGAGGACTGTACACATACCAAATTCGGTGGTTTAAAAAGAAAGTTTTTACATGTCATTCAAAGAGCCACTCAAATTATTTTCTTTTGCTTCTTTTCTCTGTATTCAACCATCTTGCTCTCATAAAGAATCCTAAGGAGAATTTTACTGAATGTATCTTTAAAAGTTATTATTCAACTGAAAACTAAGAATCTCAACCTGCATGGCTTACGCGCATGAGATACCTACAGTGAAAGCTTGGAATGAACACATAAGCATTCACAGTAATTGCTAGGCTAGTACTGTGGAATAGCATTTATACAAAATAATGCAGATTTTATGGGGAGATACTGTAATGCAGAATAATGCAGTATAGGAAGTGAACTAATAAATTATATGTAAATCAAATGAAGCACAAATGGAGTGACCTAATAAGTATATTTGTAGTTTCAGTGAGTTGATGTTTGGAAATATATGTTCTACATGACATCTGTTGATCTTACAAATGATGGTTTCTGTGTTTAAATCCCAAGGAGATATTTGTGTTTGTGCCACAGTTACTACTTTTATCTTTTTCTTAAGTGGGAATAAAGATGAAGATATAAGCTGTTTTCCAATATTTTTTGTTTCTCTTTTTTTTTTTTGCTAAGTTTTTATCTGTCCTGTGGCAGAGGACAAATATCTCATCACCAGCATGAGCCATCTTTTAAAACAGCTTTACAGTTTACAGCAAAATAGATTTTGGCTTCTGTGCCATTTGGGAGAATTGTTCAAGTGCAGTATTTATTAGCATTTAAATCATTTGAATTTTACACATTTGTCTTCGCACATGCATTTTACTTCTAAACCCTCCTCACCTTCCACCACCATTAACGAAGTTTGTTGTTCTTAAAATAGCAGTTCTGTTTGGAATGCCTAATTGCTGGGTTTCTGTTGTCGTTCCTGCCTTGGTATATTGGTCAAAAAAAAGAAATGTAAAGAGCAGGCCATGCCTCCCTATGTTCAATAGGTACCTGTGTTCCCCTCTGGTAGTCTCGCAGCCTTCACCGTCCTGTGGCTGAGGAATTCAGCTCCCTGTTTCAGCCACGCTGCATTTAGACCTCTCCGTTACAAGCAGCAGAGACTCAATTGATGGGGACCGTAAAATGGCTGCATTTCTTTTTAGGCTGAATGATTTATTTTTTTATTGCTTCTATATTTATTTATTGCCAGTGTCAAAGAAAAGACTGTACTTATGTCCTTTTCATCTTCTCCCAAGTGTTGCCTGCACACTTTGCTGGCCCCGCACAGAAATATTTCCCTCCTCTAAGTGCACTTGCTGATTGGAACTAAATCCTCACAGGCAAACTGCAATGCTACTGGTACAATGTCATAATATTTCATAGGTCATTTATAAATATTATTGCCAGGGCAAATAAATTTCTCCAGAGTACTTAGTCTACCTCTAATAAATAGTTTATTTAAGCTTGTAAGAATGGTGACATTTCACTTTGAATATCTTTGGCCTCTTAAAAACTGTTAGTGCAGAGAGGAAAAAGGGAAAAATAAACTGGAAAAAATATGCAGCAGATCTTTTGATTTTTTTTTTTCCTACATTTTGGCTTGCTTAAATGGGCCCTCTTGTCAGACTGCTTGTCTCTGTGTGAAGCTGGTTACAGTGTTTAATGTGTATTATTTAACATCTCATTTAGTGTATCATTCCCTCTTTTTTTCTCTTCCATAGCTGCATACAGCTGAAATAGCGTTTGAGCAGGTTGCCTCTAATATCAATGGTGGTAATTAAATCCCCTTTTGCCACTTTTCCCTTTTGGGGTAGGAACTATGGAGGTGGTAGTGGTGTTTTGTTTGTTCATTTTTTGATGTTTTGGGGTTGGTTTAGATTTATCATTATTATTTGTCTTGCTTTTCAGTTAAAAAGGTTGGTGTTCAGTTGGATTTCTTTAATAGTGATATGGAGACAGAGACCAGAAGGAGGAAAGGATTTTCTAGCATCCTTGTAACAATGTTAAACTTTTGTGAGAAACGCTAAATAATAGAGGCACTGTACATATCTTTTGGAAAAAATGCAACCCACTAACAATGACTGGCAGGGGCACGTGGCTGCCAGCACTGCATTTTGGACAATAGACAATGGTTTCTTGGCTGAGTTTTTGCGGTGGGAGTTGTTGGGGGTTTTTTTTGACAGCTCAGCAAAGGTGTTAACTCTCAGCTCTTTTCATACAACAACTGAATTCATGTCAAGAATAAATGCCAAAATATTCTTTCATGTGCTTCCCATAAGATGTGTCATTTCATGGGGGCTCAGGAGGAGGTATGAGGCAGATGATTTTATTTGAGCATGTGTGGGAACATTATATTTCTATTGCAATCATCCATTATGGAAAAAAAATAATGTTCCAACAAAAATATCCAGTGATTTTGGAAAAAAATCCCATTTAAAAATGACAGTCTCTGCAACTCTAAAGATGGTTGATACCTCTTCTGGCAGATGACTCCATACCAGTCTCTGCCAGATGACAAGCCATGACCAGGCACTCTCCAGAAACTCTGGGAACAGGCAGGGAAAAACCTCAGCAAACTCCGAACAGATACAGGAGGGGAAGCATTTTCAACGAAGGGAGTCAGCTGGAACTTGGTCAAAGACTTCTGGTGTAAAGAGCCTGGAAAATTTTGTAGATACCTCAACCAAATCCCACATAACACTAGAGGGAAGGGAAACAAGCCTCCCATGTGCTCTTTAGATGGCAAATGACGGGGTTTCCAAGAGCAAAGCAGGAAATTCTCTGCACTTACTTACAAGTTCATGACAACACAGGTGTACTCTCCTGCAGAATTTGACTTGCACATGATTTTGTCATTTAAAGAGATTGGGAGGAGGGGATAGCTCTTCTGGCTTGGATTTCTTCGTTATGATGATGCTTGTGCTAAAAGATGGACTTCCCCTCCATTCATGGTTTTTACCTCAGAATACCATGAGCTTGTCTTTGTAGTTTCCTGTGTATGAGATCTCTTTTTTTTTGTCTCTTGGAAAATATCAATTGATTCTCTGAGCGGTGGTTCATTCATTTCCTTCCTGGAGGCATTTATTCTGAGGTTCCTAGTTCGTTTAGGCTGTGGTGTCTGCCCATGGCCCCTCTAGAACATTAATCTTGATCCCCAACAAACTACAAAGATGACATCAAAAGGCAAAATAGGATGTTTCACTGGTCTGTCAGAGTAAGTGCCTGAATTAAAAGACAATAAAAGAAGGGAACTAAATCCATTTTCAACCAGATTGATACAGATGGGTAAGAAAAATATGGTCTTCAGGTCCAGTAGTTAGTAGGGCTGTGTCAATATAATCTGTCTGAATCACTTTAGAACTTATACTCACATTGGTTACAAACTTACTAGATAGATGGCTATACTTTTTGATCTTCCATCTCTGGGATGGCGTACAGGAGAGGGGGAAATGTCTCCAAAGCATCAACACTGAAATAGCTTCGGTGGTAAAGCTTTAGGATGGTTTTGCTGTGCAAAGGCATGGGCTAGCCTGCATCCCTGGGCTCCAAGGACAGATCGCAGGGTAACTGAGTGTCCAACCTGAGAAGCCTCTGTGCTGATTCCTGGCCATCCCACTAACATTTTCCTCTGAAAATTTAAATCTTTGTTCCTCATTCTTAAATGACCCCACAGCTTCTGGAGGTGCCACAGTTCAGCCAACACTTCTGCTGCAACTGTATTCTTCATTCTCCAAGGAGGGGGGAGACAGGGAGCATAAACAACTACTGCAAACAGCAGAATTACCTTCCAACAATATCTTCCATGTTTTCTAGGGGATTTATTAAAACATCACCTTAGTCCCTTTCCTGACCATGCTTATGTAGGATGGAGAGCCTTGCAAGGGAGGCAGAATGCCTTACAGCTGTTGATTTTTAACTTCTCCATGGTCTTCACGGCATGCAGCAGGCAGCATAAGGCTTTACGTGTGTTTAATATCAAAGGAGTATCTTAGTTTGGACTCCTTCCTTTATGGGCTGCATAAAGGCTCATTTTGTGAGATTCTAATTGCACTCATAAAACCCTTTGCTAGTAGTAAGCTGCATTCTGCTCAGTAAAGCTGTCAAAATTGTCAGTTTCAGCTTGATCATAGTAACAAATCTGTTTGACCCCAAATTTTCAGAAGTGTCCCTTATACATAGAGGAAGAATTGTTGCCCTTTCCAAAGGCAGACTCCAAAGCTTGGGGAAAATTATGCTGCTGCATGTGAACATTTTGACTATTACTGACCTTTGCCGAAAGAAGTAGCTTGAAATTTAACTGATCAGTGAATATGACAGCCCCTGGAAAATAACTTTTGTGTTTGCAAAGGGTGTAAGGAGATCAGTTGTATTTGCAAAATTACTGTTTAGCCTTTTTGCATGCATAGAGCTAACTCTTTAGATTTCAGTGGTGTAACTGAAAAAAGTTAGATTTTGGGATAAGTAGGTGTTACATCTTGTGTGTATGATAGATATTATCAGTCTGAAAAATTACAGATATTTAAAACTGCTGAATACCACTTCCAGATATTTAAATGTGCTTCAGGGAAATGACCAACATTGAGCAGTTTACATCTGTGTGAGCCCAAATGGGGGTTGGAGCCTGGCTCTCGCCTGGGTGAGGTCAGAGCCGAGAAGCCTGTCTGGTCTGTGGAGGCTCCTGTCCACGGCTGAGAGAGCTGAGCTCCTGCGAGCGGCTGTTAAAGGCTTCACAGCAAACTGTCAGAAGTCTCAGTTAAACCGGTTGATTGAGCAGGAGAGTTTCCTTGGAAATGCTGTTCAGCCTATCCAGAAGTGGATAAGGTGGCTCTCCCTTTGGGGTACCTCTCTTTCTATTAACTGCAGAAAAAGCCCAGATGACTGGTTTAAATTAGACACCCAGCTTTCATAGAGCTGACATCAAATGGGATGCATCCTAACCACCTTGTCTGTAACCAAGCTCCAAACAGTGTTTGATGCCTTATTTCTACGTGTGTCCTAGCATGATGTCATTTTCTGGCAGAGACAAGTCCTGGGAAAAATACGACTGCATGTTTCCCCCCAGTGCAAGTCTGGTAGCACGCATGGTGTGCAGTGTTGTGTAACACAACTCTTCACCTTCTTGGGTTTCAGATTCCATTACTGCTGCACAGTGGAGCTGTAGCAGTGCTGAAAAGTATTAGGAGTTTTTCCTACTGAGGAAAAGAAATAGGACTGAGGCAGTACAGGGTCATGGGCAGGAACTGCAAAGAAAGTACACTCGGCTCTCCTTAACAGTCTGCAGGAAAAAACAAAAATGATATGTTAAGATTTGATGAGAACTGGGTGGAGGTAAAGTTCCCAAACTCTCTTTTTTTTTTTTTTTTTTTGCTAATTGTCTGTACATGTGGCCGGTGTAAGTGAAAAATATTCTGATTCACCCAGAGAAGAGTAACATTTTTCATGATAGTAAACCAACACTCTATAAATACCTATAATCCCAGGATCTTAACCTCAGGGACAGCATGGCAAAAGCAGTTTAGAAATCTTATGCTCAGTACTTCGTCGGAACAGTGCTTTCTTTCTCTCTCTCTGAGTTTTTAATAGACATCTCAAGTTGAGATGACTGTCAGCACTTTCTTCTGGTAAGACACAATTTCACTAAATATATATTCTATGTGTGTAGCTATAAATATATACAGACATAGAGTATATACTTTCTGTAGTATATATATATATATAGTAAGTCAAGTTCCATTTCTAGTTCATTTTCTGTTTTATTCGGTGTGTATATTGCTGTAAATGTTGCTTTGTTTTCATTTGCAGTTGTGAGACATTTTGTGACATAATTTTACATGAGTACTTTTTCAGTTCCGATGCCTCTATAGCTGAAGAGTTCATTTCTGTAACTTGGATCTCTAGCTTGGTTAGGGCACAGCAGGAAGACTGAGTTTTGTGTTTTTGAGAAGCAGACTCTTGTGCCTGGAAGCATAATTAAATGATCTTAAAAAAAAATCAAACAAATAATACCCCATTTAGATAATTAATTGTATGCTTTTCTAGATTGAAGGGGTTATGCAATGAAATGAAATAAGAAATAAAGGCAGTTTAAGGATATTCTTTATTTCCCCAAATAAACATACTCGTATCTGTGGAAGTCAGTGCCACATAGATTATCAAGTGGAAGAGTTTTGCAGGATTAGATACTTTATGGGTAGCTAGAACACGTTATTTAGCATTTTCTCAAAATCAGACATATGCCTCATGCCTCTCCATGCCTCAAAGCACCAGCCTAACCACTACATGATGGATTTAGAAAGAAATTTCTGCTATAGCCAGGTCATCCCTTATAACTGTCCACTAACAATGCTATCACGTCTCTGTGAGACATCTTTTTATCCGACCCAGATGCTAGACCCTGTTTTCCTTTGAAAAAAATGCCCCACAAGACAAACAAGAACCCTTTAAATGCCACGAGACTAAAATTTCTCATAAGTTCAGGATAAGCCTGTCAAAGACAAGGTACCCCATCTTTACACTCTGTAACTGAAAGCTGTCTCTGAACAACAGAACAATGAATGTAAAAACATGGCGAAGGGTGAAGGAGCTCCAGTCGAGTTAGTATGCTAACTCGACTAGTAAGCTCAGCAGCTTAAGGAACTCCCTAAAGTAGAACCAGACCAGCATAATCAAAACAGCTCTTTGTGTTTTTTGTCACGCAGAAGACTGTCTGAAACAAAACAAAACAAAACAAAAAAAAAGATTCTGTTTAAAAAGATATTGCTGGCTTGGACTTTTTATATTAGAGGACAATGCCCTAATCAAAAAGACAACTGACTTTAAGCCATTTTAACAAAATCGTTAACCAGGTTGCTGATATGTTTAGCCGATGATTCTCATGCTTCTCTAAAGAATCAGATGACGTACTCATGTGCAGCTTATGGGGATTTTGGGGATATAATATCTGTAAATATCCTGTTCAGAAAACATGCAGCTATCCTGAGTTCACAGTGAATATCTAAGATTTCGATGTATAAAACTGCAGTCCAGACAGTGCTGAGATCCTCTCTACCCATGGATTTCTCCTCCTCCAGAAAAAGGAATGGAAGGGTGGATGGACAGGTACAGAAACCTGCAGCTACATACTGAACTCTTCTGTGTATTATCTTTATCACACAGTTCAATCTCTAGTATTCTGCAGGGTGCTTCAGCCTGAGAGAGTTTCCCTCAGAAATGCATAGTTTCCCCTCTGCAACTCCTCTCCAACACATACTCTGACACAGTTAAAGCAAATCCACTATAAGCTAATTCAATGACCAAAAAAATCTTTGTTAATACAGAGTTAAAATTGCCCAGTGGTTTCTCATGCCTTTCCAAAATGCCTTGCTCAGCAAAACTCAAACCTCTGAAAAAACAGAAAATGAGGAGTCCTAGCATATACCAACAGAACCTTAACTGTGACCCCCTGGAAAGTCACAGTCCCTGGGAATTACTGGCATGCTCACCAGATGAGTTCTCTGCAGTAGGTTTTACTGAGCTTGATGCTCCAGAACTGCATGCGCTATCAGCAGGCAAGCTTGAATCTGCATTTGTTTTTGTTTTGCTTTAGGTTTTTGACAGTACATTTCCTGTATTTTAAGCAAGGTCAGAGGATTATTTTGATAGAATCTAGAAAAAGATGTTTTAGCCATCCCTTCCCTTTCATTGCAGTCAGCTCTCTGCCTGATGCAGGAGCAATGTATCTCTTATCTCGGCATTTCTGGGAGTTCGGACAGTTCCCCTTTTCCCTGTCATCTCTCTTAGATCTTAGCACGCTTAAAAGGGAAGAATACACCACTGGCAGGCTTCTTGCACTTGCTGACTTTGCCAGCCACTTTGTCTTCCTCCAGTTTCTGTCCCACCACCTCTTTTTGCACTCCTTTCCAACCCCAACAATCCCTCCCTAGGGCTACTTTCCTCTGTATTTTTACACCACTCTGTACCCTGCCTCCTCTCAACTCCCCCACCCCAACAGCCTTCCGGTGAGCATTCACATATGTACTTTACTTTCCTCTTCCAAATGTATTACATCTCCCCAGCAAAACCCCAGCTTCCTGAGCAGGAGTTGGTTGTAGATATCTGCCTGAGGTTCATCACTTGTGTCTTTTATTGAGCCTTCTGGGACTGGCTACAGCTCGCCTTCCAAGGCCATGGTATCTACACTTGAACCATGCAGGATCTGTCGCAAAAGGCTGGCTGGAAATCTTACCCCAATGCTGTGTTTATATACATTGTAATCTGATTTAGACTGAGAGTGTTCACACACTAAGTGTCTCCCATAATAGCTTTATCATTACTTTTCCAACAGCTGGAATCAATGAGGTCAGGTAAGGAACAGTCGAGCTATGATTTGAATCCCAGGAACATTCAGAATAATCCCAACACAAATCAATCTGCCCCTTTGAAGAAAGGACAAGAGGGAAATTGATTTGGAGTGAAGACTGGATTTTGGGAGCACCCTGCTCAGATTATTTTGACCTTGTCCATGATGCCAGCAAATTGCAGTGTAAGCTAAATAAGTCTCGAGCTTTTTTAGGCACTTAAAAATCAGCCCAATTTCAGCCTGAATTTTAGGGCTTTCCCACTTTAATTATAGCAAAACCAGAGCTCTGCTACAATCAACATTTCGCCTGCAGTCTGCCTGTGTTAAAACATGAAGCAAGAAAGCGATACTGTTATTGTTATATTTTCTTCAAAATATTCAATTGTTCATATACTATGGTGAAGGAGGGCTTTAAAGTAACCTCAGTACATACCTCGGTGGGAACAGAGGTGCGAAATGCTTTGCAAAATCAGGCCTTGTGTTTGAGAATACTCGATTTCTCACAAGCCCAAAACAATATCATGCATGAAAAAGTAAAAAGCTTTAAGAAATCTCTATTTGATCTTAACTTCTTGTAATTGGAGTTATACAAGGAGCAGTATTCTCAGACATAGTTGTGATGTTTCTTAAAGTAAGCATACAGCATCAGCTCTTTAATTCCAAGATGGAGCATTGCCAGATCCTTGAGTTTTAATGCTGATGTTGGTAAATAATGTACAGTTTTTGGCTAACCATACAGGTACAAATTTGTGGGGTAGACCAAAAAAGCAAGCACAGCACACTGACAGAAATTAATTCAAAGGTAGATTCTCTAATAGTTGTGCTCTTATTCCAGCCTTTCAGTCACACAGAAATGAAAGCTCTGTGCCCTTTTTGTTTGAAGCAGAGATTTATGGTTAATTATAGCATTTCCCGTGATTGCATGTTTGTGCTTCAGTAACTGCTAGATGAGGAGGAAAGTTGAAACAACTTTAGGGCTAGTATGTTGCTCTACCAGAAGATACACATTCAGATATCTCAGCATGGACCCTTCCTTATTTCCTTATGAAGGAGAATACGTTACAAAAGCTACACACCACTAGTCGTTCAGAAAGCTGGCAGCAGGAGACAACGATTTCCTCCACTGCTTCTGTCCCTCACCTTTTCTTCTGTAGGCAAGTCATTCAACATCCCCGTCTAAAAAATGACAACAATGGTCTAGGGTTAACAGTGAGTTCAACTCATCCAGACCATGAGTTCTGCAGAGGTAAGTGGATAACCCGATAGGGCAGACAAAATATTTTACTGCCAAGAGCACCTAGATTTGATTATGAAAATGTACTCAGATGCCCAAAATTCTGCTACTGTGTATTGTTGACAGCAGTGCTGCCTTGGCCAGGCTGAACATCTAGGTATCTCTCTAGTGCCTAAAATCACTTGGGTTTCATGGAGGAAGAGGCTTCCCCATCCCTCAAGCCCCTGTGGTCTGTACCAGCAGAGTCCTTGGAGAATACCTCCCACACAGTAACAACTCTGAGCTCAATATGAAACAGCCAGGGCCATTTTCTTTCAAGGCATAACTGGGGGAGGCAACGCTCACATTTTGCAGATAACTTCAGGGCTTAGAGTACTCAGGGAGAAGGTGGGAGACCCCTGGACTCTGGTCTAGGGAGAGGAAACCTGAATCTGATTGATACCCTAATAAGTGAGCTGGTGTGGAGGGATGCAGGAGTAATGGACTCCAAAGAGAGGCAAGATGAGCCTCTGACTCTCTGGCTCACTGGTTATGACACCCAGACAGAAAGATGGGAGGTCTGAGCTGCAGGCCCAGCTCTGTGTGTCATTTCTTCTTTTCGAGCTAATGAAAGTGCATTAAAAAAGCATATTTCCAACAGATATATTGTAAGATTTTGTATCAGTAAAGTACTAATGAGTAAAATACTGGAGAGCCTCCAACAGAGCGTATCTAGTGTTCATTCTAAGTTTTTCTTTCAGAAATCTAAAATCCATTGCAATTATTTTCATGCTTTATTCTCCTTCAGTTCTTATCTTTCCATGCTACATTTAGTGTCTTGGATAGCAAAAGTCTGTGTCTGTTCGTACAAAATATAAAGGAAATTTGAATGAAGTTCAGGGCAGGCCAACATGTCACATAGAACTGATCAGTCTTGGCTAAGAAGGGTAATGGTTTGTTTCTAAACAGATTTCTTCAGATTTTCTGTTTTGGGGTGAAAATTCATATAAAATGGCTCCTTGACGTTTTGTATTTTACAGCCACAGCATGCAGTAGTTGAAACCGGTGTTATTTCAAAAATATTTTCAGCATTCGGGGAAAGTCTGAGTGACAGACCATGACACCAGGCATCCCATAAAGGCACTGATCTTGGTTTTTACGGTAATTCTGCTGTTTATTCAAAATGTATGATTTCCCATTGCACAGTAAGTATAACGTTAGTATGTTCCCATCCTTGTTTCGTAATCTGCATTATAGTTGCCTGAGGAGCTATATTTAAAAGAAGCTTTGTTTACTTTCTTAGCTGAAGGCTCCTATAAACAGTATATTTTTCTTTTAAATTTACGCACAAGGAGAATATTAAAAAACAAACTACTGTGCCAAATGTTCAAAGGCTTTTTCTCCCCCCAGCTACTACTTTTATGACCATGGAAACTGCTTTTGTTTCAGTAGAAAAGCTAAAGTGAACCTTAATGAACTGAAAACTAAAGAACACATCAGATTTTAGATACGGGGTAACTAAGTATAGCTATAGCTGTACTGGAGATACAGCAATGAAATACAAGTATACTTTGGAGATACTCAGTAACTAAATTAGTAGATTAGGATCACAGAATCCCTTGTTGTGGTGGAATGCCTGCTAAGTCAAAATGAAAAGGAAACTCTTGTCAAAATCACAGAATTTAAAAACAAAAAAAGCAACAACTTCAAAGTGAAAGGAAAATGAGAACAACTTATGCCAAACCTTTGAAACATATAGGATGTCTTATTAAATGTACTTACTAATATATGTTCTAAAGTAGCTAAATTTTTCAAAAGCATATATTAACCTGCACTTTATAGTAATTCTCCTAGTCTTGAAGATGGCTGGAGATTGCCCAGCCTGGTGAGGAAAAAACAGCATTCATTCTTCTGGGGATCGCCATCTACGACTGAAAGCAGGGGGTAGCAGGATGCAAAGAAAGGAATACTTTCAAGAGCGCACAAGTAATGTTCCTTTAAGCCACTGACACCAGAAGAGAGGTGCGGAAACTGAGTTCTCTATTACAACTAACCAGAAGCTAGATTTCGGGGGCTGTTGCAAGCATGTGACCAGTTGCCTTAAGAGAGGAGCAGTTTCTCCCTCACCACCAAAGCTGAAGGAACAAGGTGAGGTGTGTTTCAGGTCCACACCCAGAAGAGCCAGTGCAGTGACTGGGTTAGGCTTCCACAATTAATACAGAACAGGTGTTGATTTCATACATGCTCTGAACACATAGTTAATCCAGATTATAGTGACTTTGCAGATGGCATCCTCTATTGGAGCAAGGCAGGGAATTAGCCAACCTAGGATAGAATTTATCAAATGTAAATTTAAGCATGAGCTGGCTCCCTGTATTATCAGTGGAAAAAAAAATCCATTTTTGAGGTATAATTCATCCTGAAGCACGTGTCTGACACAGGTCAGATGAGTCTTTCTCTGGAAGTAGTTGTTTCTCTCCATTGACTGCTAAGGGAGTCTAGATGTCTAGCTCAAGTATAAAGGAGATGAGATCAGTCCCATTCCTCATACCTGGTGTAGAGAGAGATACAGTTTCTCGCTCTTATTAGCAGAAGGTGATGTCTTCCCAGTGATAGCTGAGACCTGAAGGGAAAGGGTGCCTGGGGGATGGCAGTCTTTAGCCAAATGGAAATGATTCAGAATACGGTCACAGCCTGTCCTGGACAAATTATTGGTGAGATGAATTAAAGAACATTGCAGTCTAATTAATCCTTATCATTTCTGTCTTGGTTGCTCAGGACATTAAAGTTAGTATTTTTCTGTTCCCAGATACATTTGGTGCATCAAGATCTCGCTATGAGATGTAGGAACTCCTCGCAGGCTGGAATTTTGCTCTTGAGATGTGGTCCTCACTTGATACTCCTATGATCTTCTCTATTTGCATTAGGCTCCACACCAGGCTGCGGAATAAGACCTTAGTCATTTTTATTGCTGGTAAAAGATTGCTCGGCACCTTCATACGAAACTGCAAAACAGGATACAAAAAGCAAAGAGAATTATTTTAAGCTGACTTTAAAAAGAACCAAGTACTATTTTTGGTGTGTTTACTACTTGTCAAAGGGATTTTCTGTTGTCTGAAACCCAGACCACTGAGGTTTACCACTGCTTGTATAACATTTTTTCAATAATGCTGTTCCTTTTTAAATAATTGGTATGGCTTCATATGGCTTTAGAAGCCCTCCTCAATCTGTGCAGCCTGGAAGGGAGGATTTACCCCACGGTGGGGGTGAGAAGAGGGTACAGTTTCTGGGTCTGGCTTTGAGCTCAGCGAGGCGGGTGGAGCTCCTATTGACTTCATCCATCTTGCTGGTGACAGTTAGGCCTAGGACTGTTTTGGCTTCACTGAAGCCTACTTAGTTTCCTGGTAAGGATACATTTCTAAATATAGGTCCTTACATTGGATGCAGGAATGTTTACCCATGCAAAGTCAGGCAAGGTAAACACTTTTTTTTTTTTTTTGTCAGTGTCTTTTTAATGGCAACGAGTCTCGAAGTATATTTGGCATCATCTTGGCATGCTGGAGCTAAATACAGGGACTGTCTTCCTTTTTTGGTATCAGTTATTTCTAATTTTATTTTCACTTGGAAAGGGGTGATTTAGTGATCCTTCATTATAGATGTGTCAGTCAGAGTGGACGTTGCAAGCTCTGTGAGTTTTGCATTCACCTTTTAAGTAACACAGCCCTGAATGAATCTGTTGACAGAAGCTGAGCAATTTAAAAATACATTTAAAAGTATGCAATGGGATTATGACAGAGAGCTGTGCCAGAAAAAATACAAGCTCTTACTATGCTGTTACAGTTGCTTAAGCACATATTAAATGCATAGTTTGCACTCTCTTTCTCTCTTTCTCTCTCTTTCAAAGAAGAATGTATTGTGAAGTACATTTCTTTAGGACTGTGCCATCATGTTAATTCAGCTTTGATTCTACTGATGGATTTTTTTTTAATTCCTCCTGTTTATTTGTGATGAGCTCTGACCTGAGATTTGACGTAAACTTGTCATTTTGTTAACATAAATGTGATTTAAAAGCTATTTATGAGAGTGGTTTACTTGAATTCTTTAAACAGGAGGATAAATTTCGGACCAGGCTGTTATTTTCTTGTAGGTTACAATCATCTCATCAGCTGGTACTACTGTAGCTTTGAAAGGCAGTAAAGACTACTCTTTGCCAGTCATACTGAAAAGGTTGTTGTGCCTTATCACTCTTTTTGGTATTTTCTACTTACTTTTGTGTAGGGAAACAATCAATTTTCGGTACAAAGGTGGAGGAAAAAAGAAAACCTATAAAATAGATTGTTGGCTTTCTAAAAATCAGTGTCCCTTCAGCAAGCTCTCTACGCAGGACACACTAGTGAAAAGAAAACACTTGAACATTACCCAAAGAAAGAATACAACCATCTTGGGGACACTATGCCTCACTTACATCTTCTATCTGCACTGAGACGTGGGTTTCAGGAGAGTCCCTGAGAAATGTGAATTGACAATACTGCTTTTTTGCTCATGACAATTTAATGACTGGTTTTCTGCTGTAGAATCAGGGAGATTCAGTAAATTTCAGCACAGAGGACCCCTGGCCCAATATTTAGTCTTTTTTTCAGGGCTTGCATTTCTCCACGGTTACAGGTAGGCAGAGACTTTATTGAGTCTGGCCCTAAATTATGAGATTCAAGAAGAGCAACGCCAGTGGGAAAGGGAGGACCAAAGCACCACTCACCAAAGCAACAAGTTGTGCTTGGCAAAGAGCAAGGTAAAAATATTGCAAAGAAGATGGAGCTCTCCCTCCCTAGAGAGCACCACGTGCCTCTCTGCCATGGTGGGCTGGAGCTGCCAGTAGGGTTTTCCCAGCAAGGCCATGAGCACTGTGGGCAGCAGAGCAGCAGCTACTGGTGCCTCGAATGGAGAAGAAAGGCAACTCCCCGCCTGCAGCTGACTCAGAACAGTTTTGCTGTTCCTCCCCAGCAGGAAACACACAGCCTTGGGCTTCCTCTCAGAGTCCCACCTCGCAGGTGTCCTGCCCCACCACAAGGAGCCTCAGTCCCAGGGATGGGTGTGCCAGGAAACACCACCAGAGATAGCCAGGGCTGTGGTGTGAACATGTACCCGCACCCTTTATTGTAGCTCTAAGCACCCTCACAAGAGATGGTGAGGTACGGGATTACTCTGATCCCCATTTTCTAGCAAGCCCAAGTGACTGGCCCACAGGCAAACGGGGTGTCAGCACTGGAGCCGTGATTAGGACCCACACTCTCCTAGTCCTTGACAGCAGTGCCCTGATCCACACGCCATCCTATGGCCTTGCACTGGCTTATTTATCTTCCTTTGAATAATGCATAGTAATTCCTCTGAATTAGTATCATAAGAGAAAATTAATGTCTTTTGGTAAAAGCAGGTGAATTATGACTAGAGAGAGATCTAGAGAGAGAAGGATTCCGTGAGCAGGTCTGTTAATTTCTCCATACCCCAGTGCCATATCTATAAAGTGAGGGTCCCTTCCTTTAACTGCTGCAGGCATGGCACAGGTGAAATTCTCAGTGCTTACAAAGCATGTGTTCTTTGCAGTGACGATAACCCTATACTACAAACTCCATGTAATTTGGTGTTGACAGTTGCTTTTGCTCTTTTTTTTTTGTTTTGTTCTTTTCATAATAAATGTTTCCATTCATAAGGGGTTTCCAGTTGCTGAAGCAGTGAACATCACTGGAATTCAGCTCCTGGGAAGACAAATTGAAATGTAATGAGGGAGGAAAAGAATCAGTTAAGGTACAATTTTGTAGTTCAAGCTTTCCAGATAGACTGAGAGATTAAAAATTCTTGTACGTATGATCAGTGTATATCCCTCACTAATAATGTATACCTCCAGGTGAGTTAAATGCAAGCAGGATGCTCCTTCAAGAGCAGACTTCAGCCTTAAATAATATAGTAGTGTCCGTGGTCTGATACCATATACGAAAATTGACTGTTGCAGCAAGTTTTGTTTTGCTTTTGTTGTCCGTAATGTCAATATCTCCCTTACACAGAGGTCAGAAGCAACTTAGTATTTACTCTAGCAGATTGCTTCATTGTGCAGCAGTAGTATGTCAGAGCACCAGTTATGCAGCAAGGCACTCTCCTAACACATGGCAAAATGCAAAAAGAAGTAGGGTCTTCTTGTGCCGTCCTTACTCATGCTGAAGTTTCCCATGTTCTCTGAGGAGTCCCACAAAGGGACCTTCTGCTCCCATGAAGAGCTGAGGAGCTGAGCAGCTGGATGAGGCTGTGGGCAATGTGTATCTGAGACTTTGTCTGGTGCTCTAGAAAGTCATGTTAATGGTAGATCCCGGAAAGAAATTTGGCATTTGACTCATGCTGCTCACATACGGTGAGTCACGGGGCTGGGAAGTCACAGACGGATGAACTTTGCCAAGTGTAGGCAGAGTTGGGGAGCCCTGGACTCCCTGGGAAACACAGGCCAGCTCTAGTTTACGTGTGTGGTAGGCTCAGTGCTCCCTGCATCCATAAGCCACAAATTCTCCTGGGCTCATTTGTGTGACATCCCACATGGTCAGCTGCACAGACATTACTCCAGTTTGGTTGATATCCGATCTCGCAAATAAATGCTCTACACCAGCAGTCCTAATGGTGAGAGGGGAGAGGGCTAACACTGCTTGAACTCCTGCTACTCTCTCCACTTTCCTGCTAATCCTGGGCCCAGTGAGGGAGTTCTCAAGAGAACTAGGCAAGAGTTGGTGCCAAAATGCACGGCATCGTCCTACGAGCACTCTGGAAGGAAGTGTAATATTGGAAATAAAAATAGAACAATTGATTTGTGAGCTGAGCTCTGCATTGACACAAAAAGGGTCATTGAAAGGGCTTTGCAAAAAGTAAAGGAGGATATTTGAGAAAGTGCCCAAGTTGCAGAAATCCTAAACAATGGGGGTTTTACTGTAAAATACTTAAGCGAGCCTCTTGAATCATACACAGCATCGTGACAATGTATGTCATCTGTTGATATACAGAGAAAAATCAAAACACATTCAGACTGGAGCTATTTTAGGCTATTTGTTATAAGCCCTCTGCTTGGCTGAGGCTATGTGTTTGAATCACTGTAGACTGCCTTCTTCCCCAGTCAAGTAGCCGTGGGTTTGGCAATGACCTCCCTCCCACAGGGAGATAAGGCAGTTTGTACCATGTCAATGACCAGAGGCAGCCACAAAACATTAGGCAGGCTCCTGACTGTCGAGAAGTTGAAACTGCTTGAAAACAGCAGGGTCAGTCTGCTCTCAAACACACTGATATTATCTCATTAGTGGTGGCATTTACTGCACAGCACAAGGAGCAGAAAAGGGAGTTGTTAAAAAGAAAAAAAAAAAGGCAAACAAATAGTTACAGTATTTGGAATCCTTAGGCAGAGGGAATGTTACTCACATGTGGGTTTTTCCTTTGTTAAAGAAAGTAGTCTTTCGTGGATTTTATACAAGCAGCAGATTATCACTTCCTTATCTTACCTTCGAATAACATTCTCCTTCCAGCTGGCAGGGAACAAAGGCGTTTTACCTGAAGCTCAGTCCAGGTTTGCAAAACCTTTTTTTGACAGGCCAAGAAATACAGTGTTGCTTACGAGGTTCGGGTTTGGGAATGAGAGGCAAGCCCTACTGTGCAGCTCTTCTCCCCTCTCTCCATATTCACCTTCTCCTTCCTCCCGTCAGACAGTTTTGCTGTCTGCTCCTCTACTGCCTATTGTAATGTCATGAATTTAGCATTGAATTTACTGTGGCATTACAGTATAAAGATTCAAGAGGAGACTGGCCAGGAGGATAAAAATACTAGACAATTAACTCTTGAGATTAAGAAATAGCCTTTTAGTCCTTTATCTGTACAGCACCTATCCCAATGGGTGCAGGACCGGTGCCCGCCCAGCCACAACCACGCACATGAGTAATAACCAGGCAATCCCCAGGAGCCAGCAGGAGTGGCGAGGGATGTGAGAAGTGCACAGGAAGCTGTTTTCTCCAGCAGCACACTGATATGTCCGGCAGATATATTTCCACCAGCCTGTAAACACGGTCACAAACATATGAATGTTTGAGATGTTTTCACGACAGGACCCCAAAATAGAGCTGCTTAACACCATCCCTGCTAAGTACTTCAGGATGGACTTTGACTTGCAGCGATCCCAAGCTGGTAGCAGCCACATGCACGCCCGGCCCTGCGAGCTGTTCGCACACACGGTTCTCACAGGCTTTGGGGGGCGCTTGTCACATGAAGGCTTTGCAGGGTCAGAATTTTTCATTTCCACCAAGCGTGTATTGGGATAGCTTCCACAGAAATGAATCCTTCTTTTAGTCATTGATAAGTACTCTCTGCTGTCATAGTTGTGACCGGCGAATCAGTAGTTCACACAAATAATCTGCTAGGAAAGTCATCAAAGGTACCCTTCTGTAATAAGTAAGTCCATGTGATATCAGAGACAGAGGCAGAGGAGCCTTCGAGAGAGAAGAGAGCAGCTTATAGGAAATCAGAGACCAGGAGTGTATAGAGGAAGAGGAAGCTGGGGAAGGGGCACTAAACTTCCCTTTGTAGACATGCCTTGCAGACATACCGTAGGGGATTTTCTTCTAACAAATAAGCGATAGACATGAAGATACGGTTTTTAAAAAACAGAAGAAACTCCTCGGGTTTCCAGAACACAAAATAGTTCTTAATTGTGGTTTCCTAAGATGTATGTGTTATTTGGCAGATAACCTAAAATCTGTGCATTCACTCTGAAGCATTTTCTGTCTGAGCTGTGTCAGTGAATTGTACTTTCTCAGGCAGACTAAATTTTATGATTTAGTTTCTTGCTTGTGTACAGGTGCAGTTCTGGCTCACATAAATTCATCTGTACAAGTGCTAAAATTACAGTTTCCAAAAAATGTAAGGGGAAAAAACCCTGCTCTTAAATTCTTTACTGTTTTGCTGAGGTAGTTTTCAGAAAACAAACCCAGAGAGGAGTATGTGGAGAACTAAAAAGAATGTGTTGAAAGTGCAAATGCACACAGATACAAAACTATTCTGGGACTTGCTCACCCATATGGGAATCTATAAAAAGATACTGAGTTAATGCTTTGCACCTGTTAGAGTGGGATTTGATACAACTAAATTGTCCAGACAACTTTTTTTTTGTCATTTGCCATTGCCAATTTCATATGTTTTCTAGATGGACTTTTAATATAATGCGTAACAGTGACTTTAGAGGTTGTTATGTTAAAAAAACTTTCAAATAGTAGGGCCCTTACTGTATTTGTTGTCATATGTAGGAACACTGCTTTATAGCACTAGAGGATTTGGTTTCAGAGAAACCAAAAGTGCTTCTAATTTAATAGAAACAGTACAGACCAAGTTGTGAGCAAAGAAATGTATATTCAGAAAAGAACAGGACAGGAACTACACTAAATAACACAGTTGCAATTCAGTACCAACAGAAAAGGGTTTGCAGTATTTTTTGAGTAAGGAGTGCACTTGGTCATAACCTGGTCATAACCTGGTAGGGCAAAAGTGATCTTTCAAATTTTTGTCCTGAAAACCAGGAGATAGGTATATGGTAAAAAAATATAATGCACGTTACATTCTGTAATGCATTTAAAAAACTATTATGCACTTTGTCTCAGAGATGCTATTGGTAAAATATAAATTGTTTATGTTTGGCTTCTGTTCCTTACAATGGACTATATTTGAATAGGTGTATATAGTATAGATAAGGTCTTTTTCTTTTGCACAAGGTCACAAATACAAGTGTACAGAAATTTGAGTATGAACTTACTGGGAAAATAACTTCTTAAATGCTTTCAGAACTGATATCCTTACAAAGCATATTGTTATTCTGGCCTCTGCACAACTTAATTTTTCTTTCCTTCTTTCTTTATTTATTTATCTATTTATTTTCTGTGCCCGGGACATCTTTACACTAGGTAGCTATTCTTGGATCCATAAACTAAGTGAATGCAAAGAGGCTTTTTTAAAAGTCACTACTCAAGAAACTCCCTGGAATATAATCAGCTGTATATCAGATCTTGATAATTAGAGATGTCTGCAGTTAGTTTGCAAGAATGTTTGTTTGTTGTGTTGCATGTTTGTTGTTCTCATGTATTCCTATGCATACCTAGTGGTATGCCACCTGTAAAAAACAGTAAGACTTGCTTGTGAAGGCATACAAAAGGGTATGAGGAATGGGTTTTTCTCCTATTCTTGAGTAGTTATTTCTTCTTTTTATAGGTTAGTTTTATTTGTTATCATATGCCATATTTAGCTCACTGATAAATTCATTCACTCTACCCCAGTTTTCCTTTATGATTTCTTTGTGAATGAAAGTGCAGCCTGACACAGATATCAGTATAGCTCACTACATGTGTCTGTGTATTAAGCTGCCTCCAAACGGACCTGTAAAGACAGTTAAAATACATTGTTTGTAGGTGAAACTAAGAGTGATTTTGACTGATCTTTCTTGACAATAGTGCAAAGGGATGCTTAGAGTGGTGAAAGAGTCTCAGCCTGTCTGGCAAATATCCTGCAATTTTAATTGTACTCAGACAGGAAAAAATACAAGGCATTTGCTGGAGCTAAGTGAACAATCCAAAGTGGACAATGTATTTAACACGTTAAGGTTAGGAGTCTGGGCTGCATCATGCCTTAAGAGCTCTACTCAGGACAGCTCCAAGAACAGAGACAAAAGTAGTATTAAGCAACCCTCACCAGTCCTTCCCTCAGCACTTACGCAATCTTTGGCACAGCCTTTTTTCGCACTGAACATCAGTGTGGGTGTGCTTTTTGCACAAGTAACATGATGGAGGTACAGAGACAGGCATGTAGCATTCAGGCTACCTAGGAATTCTCCCAAAAGCCTCCAGAGACTGAGTCTTGTAGCCTGTAGCATTGCAATGAACTTCTCTGATCTTTTTTTACTTGTGTAGTTTAGCTGAGTAAACAGTTATTTCTTTATATATATATATCCGGTCTTCTGATTTATCCTATAGTTAGCTTTTAGAACTGTTTACTGTGTGGGTTGATCCCAAATAGCCATTTTTTAAGTTGGCATTTATTACCTGAATCATCTGGCACTGTTTCCATTTTTCAGTTGGGTGAGAGTAGAAGCACTCACAGAACAGATTCTCAAATGCATTTCAAAGTTGTTTTTCTGTCATTCGTGGGGTTAGTGCAACACTCCCTGGAAATGAAGGAAAAAGAAGCACAAGCATTTTTTGTACAAATGTTGTTACATTTATGTTCTTTTGCCTCGCTGACGCAAATCCAACAATTGAAGACGTGCAAGGGAAAAGGCAAGCCTAGAAGAAGCCTGAAAGAGAGGCAGGAGTCAGCTGGTCTTTGGGAAGAGCAAGGTGTAGGTTGTTGTTACGCTGCTGTTGTTTGACTTCCACTGTTACTGATCCACTCCAAGAGCAGAATTAAAACCAGAAAAAGGATATGTCAATGACCAAGATCATGTCCTTGAAAATACCATGTACAGTATTCATTTTCTTTCCCATTCACCCACACTTCAAGAAGACAGAGGAGCCATGAAGACTGAAATTATTCAAAAGCAACTATTTGATTTTTGCTACTTTTTATTTTGACATTTCTATGTTGGAACTCCTTGACAGGAAAAAACATGTTCTAAAAATCAGACGTCATACAGATACCTCAGAAGGAGAGGCACCAAAACTGCTGCTCACTTTTAAAACTAAACTCTTGAGCACCTCTGAAAGAGCAGTTAGTTCAGAACCAGACTTTAATGTGATATTGGAAATCAGGCTGCTTTCTACTATGTCTCCTGACATGAAGATAGTTCTAGATACTCACTAGTGAAATACTGTTGGTAAATAATAAAATGATACAGTTTGTCTGATCACGTTTCCCACTATATCCATAATATCCAGAGTACTTCTTTTTTTGTGTTCAGAGAACAGATTTTTTGCTTGAAGCTTATTATTCTTTTATTATAAATCACAAGGAATTAGGGAAGATTCTGGTTGTCTGAAATACATATGTATACATAAGCGGTGGAGGGCAAATTGCCCTATTTTTTTTTTTTAATTTGCCATATATTGCCATATATTACAGAGGAGGTGAGGCAAGGTAATGCTCTTCTGCAACATATATCATTTAAACTTTGTTGATAGGTGTATATACACAGAATAGAAATAACAGAAAAATCTACCCTGACATCAGGCATAAGCTGGATATAATATACAGTGTTGTGTGCCATTAATAATACTAATGTTTCAGAGTTAGAAAAGGTACAAAACAGAATGGCCAAAACAGCCTGTGATGGGGAGATGGGAAATGAGTTATCAAGAAAGATTAGCCAGAATTAGGCAGTATTGATAATAGGAGACTCTCAAGAGATATGCCGAAGACAATACTGAAATGAAAGAAACAAAGAGAATGAATCACATCAATCTTTTTAAGATAGTCACTAATTTGAAGAGTCTGGGATCTAGGATAGCAAGGGACTCAGAAATGATAAGTATTTCCGGCACATTTATTTAGTGTTGTTGAAATATTGAGCAAATAGCTGAAGTCAAGAGCAACAAGTCAGGGGTTTAAAAGGAGCTGGTTTGTTTTCTTTTTGTGAAGGATTTTTGAGATTACAACATTAGCTACATATTTGAAGTTACAATGATAAGTTCTAGGGTGATTTGTATTTATTGGGGTTATAAGGGCAGGCCTCAGTGGATCATATGGTATTTTTACAGGGCTGTTTCCATAACAAAAATGGCACAAAATTGTATTAACTTTTCACAGATTGATAGAGAAACAAACTGTCTAAATAGACATGTTTGTTTACAGAAGGGTTTAAAAAGGACTTGGGGTGAGGGGAATCCTTGCATGTTTTCTAATCAAATGTGTATCTATAGGTTTGAAGTTTTAATTTGGGTTTGTGTTTCCATTCTCATAAGAAATAGCTGAGAAAAGAGACAGTGGGAATAAAAAATACAATTAATAACAAGGAGCAAGAAGGAAGGAGAATAATGAAAGAATGTGAAACAACCCAGAGAGACCCCCAGGGGAAAAAAAGAAAAAAAAAAAAAGAAGAGAGAAAATTCTAACGTCCAGATAGTTTCTATAGGGCAGGGTGGGAGCAAATTCACAGCTTCCCCCACCTTGACAGATTGGGTCATGTCTTTAGTTAAGGATTCTTTTCAAGCTGTAACCGTCTGTCTTCTTCCTGGGTACTGTAATTTCAGTGGAGTATTTCCAGCTTAATTCTCTGGAACAGGCATAAAGATGTACATTTGCTTCTAAAAATTAAACAAAATTTTGAAAAGCAGATACTGTGGTAAAATCAGATTGACTGACTTAATGTAAGCGGACAGCAATTTAGTTTTGATTTATTGGAAGCATTACATTTCTGTTATTATAACACAACATTTTGGGTCTGTAAACCACCGATTACTAGAAGGTGGGAGGGTACAGCAGGGGAAAAGATCATTTTTATCTTCTTCTATACTTTCCGCTATTGATCATGGTAACAGACAGGATACTGGGTTACATGGAGCATGTGTTTGGCCCAGAATGGCCGGTTTTATGATGTATGGTTTTATGAAGTGATGTATTCTAGAATGAAAGTTCCAGGGTGTTTATTTGTAATAACTGTTTTTTTAACATGCTTTTTCAGTTACAGTAATGATTCCAATTCAGAAAATTGAATAAATGAAAAAGAGAAATGCAGAAAGTTGGTTTTACATGAAAAAGGGCTAAGCTGAATTTCATATTGGGAGTTAACGTTAAGTCCTGTCTGTATTAAAGAAAAGACTTGCTTAATTTTCATGACCTGAGGTTTTTTAACTAATATGATCTAAATTCATAACTCAGACAAAGCATACTGTGGTTTTTGGTTAGCTCATCAAAGTGAACACGAGGGGATGGAGGGGAACTCTTACAACTCGTACGTATTTTACTGGTTTTTAAACACATCTCTTAATATGTGAGTATGTCCAAGCCAGGGAAGGCATAAAGTAGTAATTGACACCACCTATGGCATACTGACATCATTAGTCTTAAAATTTCGGGACCTGTATTCTAAGACATATGTTAGAAAAAGAAGACAAATGGCAATGAAAATATCTTGCAGGCATTTATCTGTGGCTGCACAGTGCCTTGGAAATAGATGCCCGTGATGTGGTGGCAAGCATTTCCCACCGAATAAGGATAACCTGAATTCAAAATACCCACAGACTTTATCCATCCTTGTGACAGGTCCTAGCAGAGCCTCTGTGGTCACCCAGTGCTATGGCCCCTCAGTGGCCCCAGTAGCTCATTCCCTTTCTGTCTTCAGTATGCCATCAAGCTCACCCTATGGCTGTGCTTCACCACCAGCTCGTGTCCTTGGGTGAAGTTGGACTCAAACACAGATGTGGGTCTGCCCTTAATAAAGAATATGGACATCAGTCTCCACAGGCAGTGTAATAGGAGACTCTGCACCTTCAGTGAGAGTAGATTAGTTTTCTGGTCCACCCATCATGAGTATTAAGATGCGTGCCCCTACATTACCCCATGGGAGTTCAGCTGCTTGAAACCCACCCTCTGTTGTGCCAGCTGTCCTTGGTTGTGTTAACTGAGTTTGTTATCTAGAGTTTTTGGTCGCAGTTATTAAAGGCAAAGGTATAGGTAAGCATTTCTGTGGAATGTCTGTACTGCAGGCAGCGGGCAGGATAGTGAAGCACCAGGCCAAAGGCCCTGTGACTAATCATGGCCCAGAAATACGGTGCTGAGAGAGGAAAGAAGTCATAAAAATGCAGGGCCCTGCTCTGAGCCTTTCCCAATTATTATTGATAAAGTGTAATATCAAGTAGCCACCAATGAGAATCCTCTATTTGTGACTCAGGAGCTGAGATCATCGTATTCATGACATAGCCATCACTGCCCACCAAAGACCAGCCTTACACAAGGCTTACACAAGCTGCTATCTGGACCTTTTTGGTCTGATTTTGCAATGTGCTTCAAAGTGATTTGGATTAGGATTTACAGTCCATGTTTCTCAGAGGGCGTTTTTGGCACCAACTTTCCAACAAAATAAATGAGCCCCCATTGATATTCCTAAATAGGCACATAAAAAGTGTCCCCCTGTTGTAAACCTTCATGCATGTTCTGAAGTGCCTATGAAAATGGGACAGCTGAAATTCAGACCAGACTCTGGGGGAGCAGGTTACTTACTGCAGGTCAGCTTTGTACCTTAGATGTACAGCAAAACGCAGAGTGCCTATCTTCACTAACCAAAGCAGTAGCCTTTACCTCCAGGTCATTCTGACCAGATGCACATTAGTTTCCAAAGGGCCTAAGCACCTAAACAGCCTTGACAATCTCAGTCTAAATCTGTGTGAGCCTGAGGAGAAGAACTTTGCTTTAAGGAAAAGCAGTCATCCGATTAAGGCACTGAATAGATTAAGGTACTGAGTAGAAATTAGTTTGGTTTCCACATGTGGACTTTTGGTCCACCTCTAACAGTCTAATCTCTGCACATCGAATCCACATTAGTAATTTTGGGAATAATGCATCCTTTCTCCCATCCACGGTCTCTGATTTTTAAATCTACTGTAAGCTTTTTGAGTCAGGGTCTAGCCCTTACTAGATGCATTCATGTAATCCACTGAGCGTGAGCAGAATTTCTAGGCCATAGAAATTGTCCCAAAACACCTTCATAGACAGAGAAGGAAGCTGAACCCTTACACACACTCACACTCCAGCACATCCATCTCCGGCTGCAGCTCCTGTATGCTGCTTTGCCTTAGCTTTGAGCAAAGTAAAGGGTGACCCCAGGTAAGTACTGGGTGGCATTAACCCATTCACCATCCCTATCCAGTCAGCAAAGTGATTTTTAACATCTGACCCGCTCAGTAGTTGTTCCAGTTTACATCAAGAAAGGTTTGAATTCTTCCTGTGGGCAAAGCCGACTTCATCTGGGCATCTCCACTCTGCTCCCGGAGGGGAACCAGGGCTGCCCTCAGGCAGCGCAGTCGCTAGCATGGGGCGGTCCGGTTTTGCATCAGGGCCACGCGTTTTCAAGAGGAGACCTTTCCAGGCTTGCCTTTTCAGCACAAGGTACTTCGCTGATATGGCAAGCAGGTGGCTGTTTCTTCCTGTGCTTGTGTGACTGAAACCAGGCAGCAGGCTGGGTGACCACAGGGCAGAGCAAATTCTTGTGCCCGAGAATAACCAGAAGGCAAACTGCAGAGAGGAAGGGGGGCTGAGGGAAGAGCAGGCTTTCTGGCAGCAGCAATTCATCCAAAATGCCTTCATAGATGTGAAAGAAACAGGCCTGTCCCCACTCCACCTCCTAATAATTCGATGTCTGTGTTTGTTGGCAGCTAGGAGGCTATTTTTTAACTTTCCAAGAAAAGGAAGGTAGGATTTTAGCAGAATCCTATTGCAAAGCATGTATTTCTTCTTTTTCTTTCCTTCTCCCCGCCACCCCCCCAACAAATCCCTGAGGTCAACATTGTAATAAACAGCAGGAAGGGCCCAATTTTCTGCACCTGTGGCCTTGTTTGTCTATATATTTCTATAGGTGAATGGGCACAGGGGATGCAGAAAGGAAGTGAATTCAATGGATTGGTTTAAAAAACTCAGCGTGCTAATCAGCAGGCACTCAGGTGAAATAGCTTTAAAACCCTGTTAAATAGACCCGGAGTGAAACAGGGTGTGTAGCTACAGTGCATGCAGCTTGGGGTTTTTTGAATATAAGAACGTGGCATTGTTAAAAATCAGCCTCTAGTCAAGTAGCTTGTTATTCGGGACACAAACCCCTGCACCTGAAATCTCTTACACAGAGCAGAAGAATGATTTTGGTTTTAATCTTTTTTTTCATCCCATGAAAGTTTAGTGCTGACAAAAGGTACTAGACCAGCAGCCGCAGAAAATGAGGTGCTTTTTTTTTGGAAATAGGACTGGTTCGGGCACTGGGAGCTTCCCCCCCCACTCTGTTCTCTGGGAAGGCTGCATGGGAAGTGTCCAGTGCCTGGCCTTGGTGGTGAGACAGCCAGCAAGGGTACCGTGCTGGTACCAGTGGTACTAACAGTGTTAGTGATACCCACAGGGTAGGAAACGTCAGTAGAACTGACCCACTGCCCTCTAGGCAGGCTGCTGTCTTGCAGCACAGGAAACCCACCCTCTGCCCCTGACCAGCTCCTGCTGTAGTCCAAAGCCATAATACGCAGTAGGAGGTACGTTTTGGTGCTAACTCCGGAGTGACACTAGTCAAACCAGGAGGGCAAAAGCTTTCCAAGTAGACTACGTAAAAATCTACCAGAAGGAAGTAAATATCGGTTGCTAACAACCTAGACTGGACCCCAAGTGGTGTCAGGAGACTGTGAAGGAGGTGCAGGCACAGAAGTCTGCAAGGGCTGTTTGCTCACTGCCTGGCAGATGTAGGCAGAAGGCAGGTGGGCATTTCCTCTTCACACTACGTCTGCCTTTACCACAAAGTCATTGGAGTTTGGGAATCTGGATTAGCCTACTGGAGCATCTGCCCTGCTAACCCCCACGTGACCTGAGTCATGTATCTCTCTGAGGGCAGATGGAAAAGAATAAAAACATTTTCTAGTGCAATGTTGCTCCAAGTTCCCTAACTGTGTAATACACTTTTTTTTTTCCAAACAAGATACTGCTTTATGTGTAAAAGCTTCATATGCCAAGAGGTGCACAAATTCTCTCACATTTGGACTGATTTATTTTCAGAGTCTTTTTTAAAAGTCTAAGGGGAGTGATTTGTAAAGCCCAAATACCGCAAGAATTGATCTTCTCCTGGTATTTCAGTTCCTGGATGGTGGATGTACTGTGAAAAGACCAGATCTCAGGTTGTTATAGCTCCCTGAGGTTTTGAAGAAGCCAGTTAAAAAAGGTAAACACAAATGCAAAAGCCAAACTGTTTGCCTTTATTTGGGTTTACCACTGGGTTATTTCTGGTTCTGTTGTTTATTCAAGTCCCTACTGAAAAGTTGTAGTATCCGCCCATCCGAATACATGCTCACTTGCACTCACTGCTGCAGAGGAGCAAATTCAGCCCCTGAAGCACTTCTGGTGTTAAATTTATTTGCAGTATGAAAAGTTATGCCTGAAATAGAAAAGGGCCTCACTGAATTTTTTCCTGATGCTACTCTCCTGAGGTCAAGTGGAGCTCCAGCAAGGATGTATACTGTCTATTTCCTTGTTTTCCCAGGGGCGTGGGGGTGTGGGGAGGGAACCTTTGCTATCGAACTACTCCTTTCAAAGGATACTAAGGCTTTAGACAAGATACCATTGGTAGAGGGGAAAGAATTTAAAATGGAGAAACCAAAAGCAACTCATTAAAAAATGATTGGATCAAAGCTCAATATAAAGTAGTGACAAGAGTCCCAAATAAGTGTTTAGATTAGACTCAAGGAGATGAGGACAAATATGAGTTAGTTGCACGAATAGTTTGTTTGCTTTTTGACCAAAATGCCATTTAATGCACAGTCTGATGTCTCTTCATAATTGGCCTCAATAGTTTGACTGAACACATGCGTTCACAGTCGTATATGTGTACTTAATCTCAAATACAAATACTCAACCACGGATATGTTTGTTCAACGCTTTGTTGACTCTGGTGATCAATTTTGAAGCCTAAATACTGGTTAACAGCACTGTAAATAACTCAGAGGCAGCTGTTTATTTACTCATGATATTTGTCAAGTATTTTTATAAAAACAGAGGCATAGGATTAGCTTTGTATTGCTTCCTTGATACCAGAAAGAGATACCACTCACCTGAGTTCGTGTTTAGCAGGAACTATCCTGTCTGCTCTAACTGGTTATTCAAACATTCTTCTCAGATTGAAAAGCACCTGTGTCCTGACTAAGGCTCTTTCCCAGACTTAACATGTAGCCTTGAACAAATTGCTTCATCTAAAGATGAAGCAATGGTCAGTTGGTCAACATCTCAGTTTGCCTATCTGTAGATCGAGGATGACTCTTCGTTACAGCTAGACATGGATACTAGCTTTAAACTTGTGAAACACATAACTACATACATACTAACAGTTTTGGCGTGTGTGATCAGACTGAGTAGGTTGGAGTCATTTAACTGATCAGCAAAAATAAGATAAAAAACAACCAACCAGCTAACAGAGATCTTGGATGAGAAGCAGCTCAACATGACCCAGCTGTGCTTGCAGCCCAGAAAGCCAACCATATCCTGGGCTACATCAAAAGAAGCGTGGCCAGCAGGTCGAGGGGAGGTGATTCTCCTGCTCTGGTGAGACCCCACCTGGAGTACTGCATTCAGCTCTGGGGGAGTCCAGAGGAGGGCCACGAAGATGATCAGAGGGCTGGAACACCTTTCCTGTGAAGACATGGCAGGGGGGTTGGAACTAGATGATCTTTAAGATCATCCAACCCAAACCATTCTATGATTCTATGATATGATCTCTCTATTTATAGATCATCCTCTGTTTAACTAGGAGGAGCCTGATAAAATAGTCCTCCATTAATTTTGAAGTGGACCAAAAAGAAGCCTATTTGACATTTTTCTCCGTACCATCTGACTGCTTGTTCTCACTCACCAAAGCAGACATATCCTCACCCCGTGCTTATCCCAGATTTCTCTCTAGCACAGTCAGCTCTAACAGCACAGAACACCTGTATTATCTCCAGTACTTCAGCAACAGCCAACAATAACAGTAAGCAGCTGGATGTCAGAAAAGCCCAAATCTATCATGGTATGACACACTGCATTGCCTTTGCAGCAATAAAATTACTGGTGGGTCAGCAGAAACAGCATCCAGAGTTGGTTAGTTCTCCTGTGGAAGACACTTGAGATGACTTTTGAATTGCAACATTTTATTGTTGTTCTTTATGACTTTGGTTGTTAATTAATAATTCTACTGGTAAATTCAGTTTACAGCACATGGTGTGACTGTTATGTCACTGTGTTCCTAGAGCATTCTTAACAAGCCTCTCACCGTGCTTTGCAGGCATTAACTATTTAAGTCTATGCAATAGTTAAGGGAAACTGTAGGGACCACTTCACTCATTGCAGATAAATAGCTGCCAGTGAAGTGACTCTACACAGCTGTTTGGCAGTGCATAGCAACACTAATCAATATCTGAAGACAGGACATTGGTGTATTTCTTCCACCTGCTGAAAAGATAAAGTGCTGTTCTTTAGCCTGGCGTTATACACATTCATTGATATGGGGGAGGGGGGATTTTTTTTGTCACCATGCTTTAGAAAGAGCTGTGTTTATCCTACCAAAAAAAAAAAAAAAAAGAGAGAGAGATTAAAAGGTAACCTCAGCTTTTTAAGTCAGGATTTTTAAAGCCATCTCCAGTCCCTATAGCAACTAATTTCACATTTGTAGTTCAAGGCTATTGGTCCAACACTAAATAAGTTAGTCTGGAAGAAAAGCACAGAGTGAACTTGCTCCCACTAGAATAATTTTGCATTTCTTCGTGTAAATAGAATCGGAGCAGATCTAACATTCTGATCTAGCTTCAAAGTCTCCCTAGGCTTAAAGACACCCTCATACCAAGGTTTCATTTCTCAAATTAATAGCTTTATAATAATAGTTTGATGGTAGTCTGTTGCTTGGTTTGGGGGGTTTGGGGGGTTGGGTTTGTGGTTTTTTTGCAACGCCATTTTCGGTTCCTGAAATAATTAGGGAGGAAGAGGAGCTATTTAATATGATGGATACCATATTGATGCTGCAGTACCTTTAGACCTTAGCTGAAAAGAGCCTAGGTCAAGAAATTAGAGTGCTAAAAATAATTACTTCAGTAGGTGGCACTATTCCCTCTGTGTCACCCCTGAGTCAATACCCTTACATGGTGCGCTGCAGCTAAAGAGTTGTAAAGTGAAGAACCATGTCGGTTGTGATTATTGAAGACCACTCGTTATCCCTCCCAGCAGTGGTAGTTGCTGGTTCTTATACTCAGATCATAAGACAAAAATGCAGCCTACCTTCCCTCTCTCTTTAAATGGATGAGGTGTTTTTGCTTGGTAGGTTGGGTTTAGTTTTTTTGGGGGAGGGGGGGAGTCCTGGGATTCTGCCCTCAAAGTATCATGTATTCATGTGGTGCTATTTTAATAGCTGCTCTGTTCCAGCCCAGAAAGGCTGCAAAATGATAGGTCAAGTATCTCCCTAATACAAAGACTGAGTAATTCTCCATCTCTAGCTTGCAAAAGGCATTGCTTAACTTAGTGCAGTGGTAATTACAATGATTTAAAAGCAAGTTCAGGAAAGGCTCATTCTTACTGTGAAACAAATAATATTCTGGTAGAAATATACAGTCTGGTAGTCACAAAGCTCTACAACAGCGCATAAATACCTGCCATCTGTTCCCAAAATACATTCATATGCAATTGCAGTTTAGTCACTTCTCATCACTGTTAAGCAATATAAATTAATATATGGTTGTAGTAATTATTTACATGTGGCTTCACTTTACACTGTAATGTAACATTGGATTAGTTTTTTAGGATAGCTGTAGAAGTCTTTTTTTTTTCTTTACT
>NW_008796215.1:373844-374891 GCF_000699145.1 Aptenodytes forsteri | reverse complement strand
AGGGGCTGCAAAATGATAGGTCAAGTATCTCCCTAATACAAAGACTGAGTAATTCTCCATCTCGCTTGCAAAAAAGGCATTGCTTAACTTAGTGCAGTGGTAATTACAATGATTTAAAAGCAAGTTCAGGAAAGGCTCATTCTTACTGTGAAACAAATAATATTCTGGTAGAAATATACAGTCTGGTAGTCACAAAGCTCTAGAAGTCTTTTTTTTTTCTTTTCTTTTTTTTTTTTTTCCCCACTAAATAGTGTATTTGTTTTGCTTGGCTAAGCTTCTCTCTTGCTTTGGTGATAACAAGCAAGCACAACTGTAGGGCAAGATTTTTAGAGAATTCCTGTGTTCACTGAGCATATTTAAACAGAGAATCCTCGAAGTCAGATGTCTGTATAATATGGCTGCAGTTCTGAAGCATCTTTGTGGCATCCAGTGGTAATTGTGCCAGCCACAAGTAGCACTTGGACCAGGTATGTTGCATTTCCTATAAAGCAATTAAAGAGGAAGGATATTGTTTATGAAGTGGCTAGAAGAGTTTCTCAGAGCCAGGGAATTCCCAACTAAAGAGATCCAGCCTGGTTTTAAACCTGGCCAGATCCTGGGCTTGAATCTAGTTCCATAGGCTTTATCTCAAATCCCATTTGCTTTTCATTCCCTGTCATTCATCTGGAATGCAAGTTTAATGCTAATTTTGTATGTTGGGGCAGCATCAGAAGGCAGTAGTTAGGAGTCAACAGCATTGAAGCAAATATTCTGTAAATCCCATCTCCCTTTGCCAAGCGCTGTTAGGGCCATCTTCTGTCCTTAATATTCTGCCCATGAGCATTCCTGGGTATTCACCACATAAGTCTAAGAATAGTTCAACCATTTAAGGGCCTAAGCTTACACACAGAGCCTGTATGAGTAAAGGATTGTTGGGCTAGATCACTGTTAAAATGTTCTAGCAGTCCATGTTTATCAATAATAAGGTAATTATGCTGGTTTTGGCTGGGGTAGAGTTAATTTTCTTCATAGTAGCTAGTACGGGGCTATGTTTTGGATTTGTGCTGG